>NC_046373.1:41437502-41498227 GCF_011125445.2 Fundulus heteroclitus | reverse complement strand
TTTTTAATAGCCTTCATGACACATTTTCTGTGCTATTCTGTCTTAGGGTCACTATGTATGTAGGGCTTTTCTTTTATAGATTCTTAGTTCAAACTTTTATGGTGCTGTTGTTCCTTGTCTGTCTGCTCCTAACTTGGGACAAGTGTGTTCAGGATAGAAACAGCTTCCCATCTATTTGAATTGTTAATATCTTACCAATTACTTTATTTACAGAGCATTTTGTCATACAAAGCAAAAGAAACAGTGTTATAACTAATGCTCATATATTTATTTACTCCCATCGCTCAAATGAAACCCCCCAAAACTTACTATATGTTTGGAGAAATGTAGTGGATCTTGGCACACATCTTGTCAGCCACCACCTCACTGGACGTGGCTCTGGTGTCGGCGCCCAGGACAACTCCATCCTAGACAGCAGAACACAAAATTCAGGGACAAACCAAAACTATTTATAACTTACATACAAGTATGTGTGTTTAATCTTATTATATCGGCCCCAATGAGTTGTTCTCATATAGCTGTCTTTGTACCTGAATGTTATTTTGTCCCAGAGAGATGCAGTTAGAGATGCATGTAGAGCTTTGCAGAAATGTGTACAATTTCACAAAAATAAAAGTTGTTTTGACTTGATATAGGCCAGAAATGCACTACAACATGACAACACACAATCATCAAAATGGATCATATATTTGCGTATTCCTCCCCTTTACTATGCTCATTTTATACAGCTGGGAACTTCATCCATGTGCTGTAGGTGGTTGGATTGGTTTTAATTATGTTGAGGATGTGTGCTCACAAGATAAGCATGAGAATATTGAAATATGACTAAAATGAAATCTACACAGTTCAGTATTTCATAATCTTATAAAGACAAAGCATTTTGTATATTATTCATTCACCTTGAACACCACTCCTGCTATTGTGGTTCCGGTTTTCAATGGTTTGGGGGTCTGTCCTCCATCAAAAAGACCCTCTAGCGCAGCATTTCTGAACAGAGCAAAACGCAGGGGGTGTAGCGCAGGTGGGGGGAAATAAGAGTATTTGTCAGATCGTTATTGACATATGGTTGCAATAAGTAAGATCACAGTTTCATGGCGCATATTTGATTAAACAGGTAAAGAAGGAAAAAAGTTAGTTTCGCTTTTGATCCCGGTCCAACCTGCTTTAACTGACAGTTTCTTTTTATTTTTCTTCAATAAAATATATAATTTTAACCGGTGGGCTTCAAATATAAAGCTCCTACCTCGCCGTGTTGTCGAAGTTAAAGCCAGCTTCGGGAGTTTCGAGGACAGTAGACAGCGCCATAGTTGATTTTCCTGCGGCTTCTCTGCGCGTCTCGGTGCGCCTGAGGTCGCTGTTCTGAGCGTCACGGCTCCTTCCTTTTCTTTCGATTTTACAGAGAAAATGGAGAAACACTACACGGACTCTCAAGTCAAAGGAGTCAGCACAGGGGTGAGTTAATCCGGATATATTCAATAACTGCTATAAGGTGATTTATACCTGCACACTTTCACATTAAAAATGAGGAAGACCGATTAGCCTTTGTATTTGTATGGTGCCAAATTCAGTAGTTACCTGGAAATTATCATGGCTGATCGTTTACCTCATGTTTGCATCATCAGCTATTAAGATTTCACATTTAAGTCTGTAAGAAAGAACATTTTAAAGTTTCTACAGGATCTAACTAATATTTTTGGTTAAAATCTTCAAACTACTCCACACTCTTAGAACTCCACTTCCCAGAATTCATAGCCTCGTTCAGTCTGCATGAATGAACAAATCAGCGTGTCTTAAAAGGTGTCTTTGAACACTTCAGTAACCCTGGATGGTAATAATAATCAATCTGATGATCAATCAATCATCAATTTTCTGACCCACTTAATTCCTCATGGGAAAATAATAAATAAATGCACAATCCCTCTCTAATCCTCTTTTCTCCTCAGACCACCATCCTGGCTGCAATATTTGATGGAGGGGTCGTGATTGGATCAGACTCCAGAGCTTCAATGGGAGGGTGAGGACCGGAGTCACTTTACATGATCTTATAGCAGAGTGGATCGTGTTAATGGTTAAATAAAATTTGATTTGATGATGTGTAGGTCAACCAATGTCATCATCAAAAATCAACATATATCCAAAACATTTTCTCTTTATCACTTTCAGTACAATAAATGTTCAAGTTTATTAAAACAATCAAACGTATTATTTGAGAAATGTTGGTTTTGATGGCAAAGAAGAGAAGTATTCGGATTATTTACTTAATTAACTTTGCAACCCTTACAGGGAAACTTTGTGTGTTTAAAGTGGTACTAAAAGTATTATAAGGCAGGTTATATAAGGCCAGGGGTGATTCTAGTCAGGGGCCAAAAGGTTATAGCCCCTGGACCAAATACATAGCATTAAATACACTTCTTGTGATTATATGCACTGGCAAAGAAACCATAACTGTTTGGTCACAATTTAAATGTTTTACCTATGCAGTTTTATTCTAACAAGGATTTAAAAATTGAGGTGTTTCATGTTTAGCTTTAGCTGTATTGAAATGTGATCACTGTTTCAATCTGCTAGATCAGTGGTCACATACCTGCATTCCAGAGCCACAAGTGGCTCACTTAATATAATTATTAAACAATCAAATATTGCCCTGTTTTATCATTTCATTCTGTTGTTCTGTGCCCCTGTGAAAAACACTAGCCCCACCTTGGCCCCCCTGGTAAATTTGGTCTAGAATCGCCACTGTATAAGACTGATATTTGTGACCAAACAGTGCTTCTCATTAAAAAATAAATAAATAAATATATATATATATATATATATATATATATATATATATATATATATATATATATATATATATATATATATATATATATATAATAAAACCTGAACTCAGAGATGTAATTAATTGAGTTTTTTCAACAAAATATCAAATCAAGGAGCTTTTAATTATATTTTTAATTTTATTCTCTAAAAAAAAATTTACACATATTGATGCCAGCTTCTTTTTTTATTTTGCCTCGAGAGATTTTTCAAAGAAGTTTGAGTCAGGCGGCTATGATGGTCACTCTAGTATCTTCTGAAACTAAATCTTGTTGGATTTCGACGTATGGTTTGTATCTTTATCCATTTTGACATTTTGAAGCCCAGATGATACGCAGGGTTCAGCTTCCACATAGATAGCTTGAAATGTTCTCTAATGATTTCCTGCTTATTTAATTAATCTTTAATGGAAGCACCCCCAGAGTATCACTGAGCCACTGCCGTGCTTGCATGCTGGCAGGTTATCTGACATAACTATGTTCAATTGGCTCCAGAAGTTTGATTTGAAGCTCCACAAAACAGAGTCCCAAACCCTGCTTGGTTCATTTATATAGTTGTGAACAACTTGGAGCCACAATTTTTCTGTTTCTGGGTCATAATATTGGGAAAAGCTTATTAAAAGTTTGGTTCTGGTTTGATAGTCTTAATTTAATATTATTATGGCAGGCTTCTGCATTAGTGAGAAACGAAGGCATTTGGAAGTTTTGGTTTGGTTCCATCTGACTCCCTCAACACACGTTGATGTGCTCTTGTGCAGGGTGCTCATCTCATTTGCTGCACCGGTTTCTATATCAGTATAAAAATGCATACATGTTTGTGAATAAGGTGGATAAGAGCCATTATGTAAAAGTGCTTTGAGTGGTTGGGATCACCAGTAATGTCCCATTTAAGTACATTTAAATTCAAATAATTAAACTTTGTAAGTTGTTCTTGTGTAATTTTTTGAGTACATACAACCTTTCTCAATTTACTTGTTTCCCTTTTATTGAACCAGTTACTTCAAGTCATTGTGACTTTATTAGCTTTATTAGTCTTTTATTAGTTTTTATTTAGGGTTTTCACTATTTTCTTGAGGAAACTATGAATCTTAAGATAAGATAAGATATAAATTCCCCATGGAATTTAATGGAAATAAAACGTACATTTGCCAGAAAATCCAAATGCCTACTTTGGAATAACAACATGAGACATACACTAAATATTGAGTGTATGTGTTGGTCTTTTCATCTAATTGGTCAAAAAGAGGTTATTACGGCAAGTTACAAGAACATGAGTTTGTGAACTTAGATCCCAAAACTGTCACAGAAAAAACACTATATAGTAAAACATACTTGAATTTGAATCGACTCATGACAACCATGGATTTTTTTTTTTTTTACAATTTTACAGAAATGTCTATGTTTTGAGTAATAAAACCTCAGCATGTTAAATTCAAATCCTTCTCTGTCCTCACTTTTTTTAGGGAATATGTATCTTCTAAAACCATCAACAAGGTGGTTCAGGTTCATGACCAGATCTTCTGCTGCATGGCTGGTTCACTTGCAGACGCTCAGGCCGTCACCAAAGCTGCCAAGTTCCACCTGTCCTTCCACAGGTAGGCACACCTGACAGGTTTTCATGCAAGACAAAATACATGTCTGTCACGATCATATTATACAGCTTGACCAACTTTATCAAAATTATAAACTGTATATCAGCCTTTTAGCTTCAGTGCTCCATCTAACTGATTTATTGTTATTTAAATGAACCTTTATGTTTTCTGTTGTAGTGTGCAGATGGAGCACCCTCCTCTCGTTATTGCAGCAGCATCAGTTCTGAAAGAACTCTGTTATAAAAACAAAGAGGAGCTGCAGGCTGGCTTCATCACTGCTGGCTGGGACAAAAAGAAAGGACCACAGGTTGGTCACAGTGTGGTTCCTTAAAAAAATCATACAGATGAAAGTTTTCCACCTGTTTTCACACAACAACCTCACACTACTGTGGATTTTATTGGGATTTCATGTGATATAATAATACAAATAATACATCATTGTAAAATAAAACGAGACACGGCTTTCCGTTTTTCAAAAATAAAAATCTGGTTATTGAAGGTTGTATCCTCCCCCTTGATTCAATTCAGTGCAGAACTCCCTTTTTATCCACTTATTGCCATGTGTGTCCACCAGCTTAAAAGTCTACAGACTGGAATTTGTTCCAAGTCTTTGGCAATTTACTCAAACTCAGTTAAATTGAAAGTACAGCATTTCTGTAAATATTTTTCAAGTATTACACATATTCTGACTGTGCCCCCTTTAACCCACCGGTTAAAATTACATATTATTGCTATGGCTATATAGTAATTTTCAATAAATCTAAATCTGCGTTCTGACCAGGCTTGTATTTCAGAATAAATGTATCTTATTAACAATAACCTTTAAACAGTTTTTTCTGATGTAATGTTTTAATTTAAAATGCTTTCTTCATAAGCTGTAAGCAGAAAAGTATTATAGTTAACAGAAATAAGGGTTTGAAAACGTCAGTCTGAGTGTAATTCATTTATAGAATGCATCTTACTCAGTAATGGAGTTTGGGAAATAAATTAACTTTTAAATAATATTCTTATTAATTGAATGGGTCTCTATATTTAGGATACTCCTGCTGGAAGTTAACAAACTATCTGCGGCCATCACCCTAGACCTGATGGTCTACCACATAAAATCTCAATAAGATATATTTGGTTGTCAAAGGACAAAATCAGAAAAATGTGTAGGTAAATGATTTCTTTTGCTTTGTATCTGCTGCATTTAGTTTGACTACATCATTAATACTCTTTATTTTTCTGCAGGTGTACGTTGTGTCTCTGGGTGGGATGTTAATTAGTCAGCCGGTTACCATCGGCGGATCAGGAAGCACCTACATCTACGGCTACGTTGATGCTAAATACAAACCCAACATGACCAGAGAGGAATGTCTGCAGTTTGCCACCAATGGTACTAAGAAATTAGAAATTATTAAATTAAATGTTTTATATAGCCAAATTCAAACATATTTACAGGTTAGTACTAGAAAGTATATATCAAGACTTAAAATTGTTATAAAAATTTTCAACATAAACCAGAAATTTATATTGTATTATGACAATTCATTTATTACAGTGGCATAAAAGTTGTAGGTAGAATCTGACTTTCTAAGTATTAAATTAAACCTTTGTTCTGTTCTCTTTTTTCTTTCCTGCTTGTCTTCCTTTGTTTTTTCCACAGCTCTGGCTCTGGCTATGGGCAGAGACAACGTCAGCGGGGGTGTTGCTCACCTGGTGGTGATAACGGGAAAAGGGGTGGAGCATGTGGTCGTACCTGGAGACAAGCTGCCACGATTTCATGATGAATGATGGATACTTTTTGTGTGTATTGCTTTAACCCTTATTAAAAAATGGCAAATTTCAAGTCCATGTTTTCTTTTTTACTAAAAGGATGACCTTACAAAAAAAAAAAAAATCTCCACACTCAACTTGAACTTTTATATGAAAAAAGAAGTGCCTAATTAATGTATTGTTAGTCTTACATGAAAAAGGAAATTAATCAGTTTTTTCTATTATTATGAAATAATATAAGAGTTTAAGAGTTTCTCCAAAACCCCATTTTGCATTCTCTGTCTTGGCTTGAGTATTAATCTTTAAAATAATTAAAAACAAGAAGTTTCTAGGGTATTTATATACACAGTGGGATAATGATTACAATATGCAATGGAATTCAGACTTCGCACCCTCAGTTCACAACCTAAATAAACAGCTAAACTAAAGAGAAACAAATAAGTGAATACAATAAAGCAGGTGCTTTGTCTAGACAGAAATGCAAATAACTGAACTACTGTTACAGTTTCAAAGATGTGTGCGAGTTGTTTGTACTGTATAAACCTTGATGATGCATTATCTCTAATATACACATAAGCTGCATTGAGAATATGCAGTACCTTGCATAACTATTCATCCCCTGGCTTTTTACCAATATTTTTATATTTCAAACTTTCATTTAAAGATTATTCATTAAATTTTATTGTATGTGATGGATCTGCACAAAATAGGCTAAGTTGTTGAAGTGAAATAAGAAAACTATATTGAGGAAGAAAAAAAAAATTAACATGTGCATATGTGTCCACTACTTTGCTTTGAATCCCCTAAAAGGTTGCAGTGCAACCAACTATCTTCAGAAACAACTTAATTAGTTAAATAAAGTGCACCTGTGTTCAATCTAAATGTCACCTGACCTGCCAGCATAATCACACCCTTTCTGAAAGGTAACGCTAAAGGAGCTGCAGAGATTCACAGCAGAGACAGCAGCATCTGTCTATAGGATCTATGCCCCATAAGGATCACAAGCTGTACACTCCACAGAGCTGGGCCTTATGGAAGACTGGCCAGGAAAAAGAATCAAAGCATCTTGCTAAAGTGATACTCAAGCTGTTTAAGGAGAAAACATTTGCATTTGTTTGAATGGCCTAATCAAATTTCAGACCTTGATCCAATTGAGAATGTGTGGTTAGACTTGAAGGTTGATGTTGATGGGTTTGAAGCCTTCAGCTGATCCAAATTGCTGCAGCAAGAGTTCTGATGAAAATCAACAAGAAGGATTGTATTTCTCCTATTTCAGCTTCCCTTCATTGGTTTCCTTTTAAATGAACAATAGAGTTTAAAATGCAAAGCCATCAACAATGCAGACGACTGTCCACTGTGACTCTACGCTCTTTCAGGAGGAGTGAATGCTGCTTGTCAAGACTTGAGGCAACCTGTTGCGTTTCCTTAGAGAGGAAACTTTTTGACCAAAGGGCCCCGTGATGACATGTTGTGAACTGGCGCTATATAAATCAAATTGCAAGAAGGTTCTGGGTTCAAGTCCAACCCTGGGTCTTTCTGCATGGAGTTTGCATCTTTCCCTGTGCATGCGTGGGTTCTCTCCGGGTACTCCGGCTTCCTCCCACAGTCCAAAAACATGACTGTTAGGTTAATTGGCTTCTCTAAACTGTCCTCAGGTGTGAGTGTTTGTGCTTGAATGGTTGTTTGTCCTGTCTATCTGTTGCCCTGCGACAGACTGGCGACCAGTCCAGGGTGTACCCCGCCTCTCGCCCAGAACGCTGGAGATAGACACCAGCACCCCCTGCAACGCCATGAGGGATTAAGCGGGTCAGAAAATGGATAGATGGATGAATGGGTTAAAGCCATCTAACATTGAGGAGCTATACGAGTTTAGTCTCCAGGAGTGGTCAGTATCCCCAGAGGCCAGATAGAATGAGCTCATAGGGTCTGTAACGAAACCAGTTGCAGCTGGAAACCCATAAATTGTGCGTGTTTTGTAGATTAAACGGTAGGCTACAATCTACTGTAATATCAGGTTATAAGGCAACAATATATGTAAAATGACAACAAAGGTTGAATACTTTAGCAAGTTACTGTATGTGTTTAAATATCCGAATTATCAATGTTAATACAAGGATGGGATGAGGGATGAGGGCGGGGACCTTGGCGTTCCGATCCTCGGCTGCAGAAGCTGGCTCTTGGGACGTGGAATGTCACCTCTCTGGTGGGGAAGGAGCCTGAGCTTGTGCGCGAGGTTGAGAGGTTCCGACTAGAGATAGTCGGACTCACCTCGACGCACCGCTCTGGCTCCGGAACCAGTCTCCTTGAGAGGGGCTGGACATTCTTCCACTCTGGAGTTGCCCATGGTGAGAGGCGCCGAGCTGGGGTTGGCATACTTGTTGCCCCCCATCTCGGTGCCTGCACGTTGGGGTTTTCCCCGGTGAACGAGAGGGTGGCCTCCCTCCGCATCCGTGTGGGGGGACGGGTTCTGACTGTTGTTTGCGCTTATGCGCCAAACAGCAGTTCGGATTACCCACCCTTTTTGGAGTCCTTGGAAGGGGTACTGGAGAGTGCCCCTCCTGGGGACTCCCTCGTTTTGCTGGGGGACTTCAACGCTCACGTGGGCAATGACAGTGGGACCTGGAGGGGCGTGGTTGGGAGGAATGGCCCACCTGATCTGAACCCGAGTGGTGTTTTGTTGTTGGACTTCTGTGCTCGTCATGGATTGTCCATCACAAACACCATGTTCAAGCATAAGGGTGTCCATATGTGCTCTTGGCACCAGGACACCCTAGGTCGCAGTTCAATGATCGACTTTGTTGTCGTTTCATCTGACCTGCGGCCGCATGTCTTGGACACTCGGGTGAAGAGAGGGGCGGAGCTCTCCACCGACCACTACCTGGTGGTGAGTTGGCTCCGATGGCGGGGGAGGAAGCCGGTCCGACCGGGCAGGCCCAAACGTACTGTGAGGGTTTGCTGGGAACGTCTGGCGGAGTCCCCTGTGAGGCGGAGCTTTAACTCCCACCTCCGGGAGAACTTTAAACACGTCCCGAGGGAGGCGGGGGACATTGAGTCTGAATGGACCATGTTCCACGCCTCTATTGCTGAGGCGGCTAGTCGGAGCTGTGGCCGCAAGGTTGTCGGTGCATGTCGTGGCGGCAACCCTCGAACCCGCTGGTGGACACCAGCGGTAAGGGAAGCCGTCAAGCTGAAGAAGGAGTCCTACCGGGCTTTTTTGGCCTGTGGGACTCCGGAAGCAGCTGATGTGTACCGGCAGTCGAAGCGGCAGGCGGCTCGGCTGGTCGCCGAGGCAAAAACTCGGGCGTGGGAAGAGTTCGGAGAGGCCATGGAGAAAGACTTCCGTACGGCTTCGAAGCGATTCTGGTCCACCATCCGGCGTCTCAGGAGGGGGAAGCAGTGCAGTACCAACACTGTTTACAGTGGGGGTGGTGTGCTGCTGACCTCGACTCGGGACGTCGTGCGTCGGTGGGCGGAATACTTCGAAGACCTCCTTAATCCCACCAACACGTCTTCCATTGAGGAAGCAGAGCCTGAGGACTCTGGGTCGGGTTCTCCCATCTCTGGTGCTGAGGTCGCCGAGGTTGTTAAAAAGCTCCTCGGTGGCAAGGCTCCGGGGGTGGATGAGATTCGCCCTGAGTACCTTAAGGCTCTGGATGTTGTGGGGCTGTGTTGGTTAACGCGGCTCTGCAACATTGCGTGGACATCGGGGGCAGTTCCCCTGGATTGGCAGACTGGGGTGGTGGTCCCCCTATTTAAAAAGGGGGACCGGAGGGTGTGTTCCAACTACAGAGGAATCACACTCTTAAGCCTCCCTGGTAAGGTCTATTCAGGGGTTCTGGAAAGGAGGGTCCGTCGGATAGTCGAATCTCGGATTCAGGAAGAGCAGTGTGGTTTTCGTCCTGGCCGTGGAACACTGGACCAGCTCTACACCCTCAGCAGGATTCTTGAGGGGGCATGGGAGTTTGCCCAACCAGTCTACATGTGCTTTGTGGATCTGGAGAAGGCATTCGACCGTGTCCCCCGGGGGATCCTGTGGGGGGTACTCCGGGAGTATGGAGTACCGGACTCTTTAATAAGGGCTGTCAGGTCTCTGTACGACCGGTGTCAGAGTCTGGTCCGCATTGCCGGCAGTAAGTCGGACTCGTTTCCGGTGAGAGTTGGACTCCGCCAAGGCTGCCCTTTGTCACCGATTCTGTTCATAACTTTTATGGACAGAATTTCTAGGCGCAGCCAAGGTGTTGAGGGGATCCGCTTTGGTGGCCTTAGGATTGCGTCTCTGCTATTCGCGGATGACGTGGTCCTATTGGCTTCATCAGGGCGTGATCTACAGCTCTCACTGGAGCGGTTCGCAGCCGAGTGCGAAGCGGCCGGGATGAAAATCAGTGCCTCCAAATCCGAGACCATGGTCTTGAACCGGAAAAGGGTAGAGGGCCTTCTCCGGGTTGGGGAGGATGTCCTGCCCCTAGTGGAGGAGTTCAAGTATCTTGGGGTCTTGTTCACGAATGAGGGGAGGATGGAGCGGGAGATCGACAGGCGGATTGGTGCAGCGTCTGCTGTGAAGCGGGCGCTGTACCGATCCGTTGTGGTGAAGAGAGAGCTGAGCCAAAAGGCGAAGCTCTCGATTTACCGGTCGATCTACGTTCCTACCCTCATCTATGGTCACGAGCTTTGGGTCGTGACCGAAAGAACAAGATCCCGGATACAAGCGGCTGAAATGAGTTTTCTCCGTAGTGTGTCTGGGCTCTCCCTTAGAGATAGGGTGAGGAGCTCAGTCATCCGGGGAGGACTCAGAGTAGAGCCGCTGCTCCTCCACGTCGAGAGGAGCCAGTTGAGGTGGCTCGGGCATCTGGTCAGGATGCCTCCTGGACGCCTCCCTGGAGAGGTGTTCCGGGCACGTCCCACCGGGAGGAGACCCAGGGGAAGACCCAGGACACGCTGGAGGGACTATGTCTCCCGGCTGGCCTGGGAACGCCTTGGGATTCCTCCTGAGGAGCTGGCCCAAGTGGCTGGGGAGAGGGACGTCTGGGCCTCCCTACTGAAGCTGCTGCCCCCGCGACCCGACCCCGGATAAGCGGAAGACAACGGACGGACGGACGGACGGACGGACGAATACAAGGATGTCTGTGTATAGAGCTATATGATTATTTTTTATAATAATGATAAAAGTGATAATTAAAAAAATCTTACATCAAAATACATATGACGTTTAAACGCTTATTTTCACAAAGTGGTTTACGTTTATTTTGTTTCAGTCAAACATTAAAACAAACGTGGTGGAGCTTGCTGTGGGTCAGACTTCTGTGGAGGAGGAAGAGTTTAAGTTTCATTTTCGGTTTGCGTCAGAAAAACATGGAGTCTGATATTTGAGTCTAAAGCTAGCTTCAGTCACAAAAGGCTTAGATAAGCATTATTGAGCTTCATCTGAGTATTGAACCCCCTGAAACCTCCCTGCGCGTCGCTTTGCCTTCAGCTCCTGTCGGTTACCGGGTTTTACCGTCGCGTCGTTAAAACCAGTCTGCCATGTTGGGAGAAGCAGAGCCGCAATGGCTGACCGAGGAGGTGAAAACAGGAGTAAGTAAATAGTTTTATATGTCTACAAAGACTTTCTGGGTCGTTAATGTGTGCAGCTTCCGCGGTTGTTTCAATAAATTCGTTTTAATCCTGTTTCTAGACAACTATAATTGCCATAGAGTTTAATGGAGGGGTCGTGTTGGGCTCTGACTCCAGAGTGTCTGCGGGGTGAGTTCCTCTCTGTGTGACTCTATTTAATTACACCTGCGTGACCCAAGTTATAAATTACGATCCTACCTAAAACAACATACTGAAATATTTTCTTTCGAACCAGGCAGTCGGTGGTTAACAGGGTGATGAATAAATTGTCTCCACTCCATGATAAGATCTACTGCGCCCTGTCAGGATCTGCGGCAGACGCTCAGACCATCGCTGAGATGGTCAACTACCAGCTGGATGTCCACAGGTGAGACAGGGCCCTGCAACCTGCGGAGCTCCTTAGATCCTGCACAGAGTTGCTTAATAATTGTCCTTTTGATGAGAAACTGAGCAGGGTTTCTACATGTAAGTGATCACAAATACTAGTTTAAACTGTTTTATGCGTTTCCATGCAGTATTTGCATAGCAATTCCTGAATATAATGGCAATAGTAAAAATTTCTTCTTACCGGGAAAGTAATTTATTTTCCCGTTTTGATGAAAGTCTGCTTTTCACCAAAATGCATTGTTGTAAAATTTAAACATTACAAAACTATCTGCTGTAGTGATAAAAAAAAATGTGTTTTATGATTTAGCTAGGGTAGTGGTTGCCTAGTGGTCAGAACAATGTACCTGGGTTCTGAGAAAGATGCAAGTATTTTGCCCTGCAGACTGCCACCATGGGTCCATGATCACAGGGGTTCTCAAACTTAGCAGCACTTAAATGCTAGATGTTTTATTTATATATATATATATATATATATATATATATATATATATATATATATATATATATATATATATATATATATACACCTAATAGGTATTTGGTGGAGATTAGATCCTAATTCTCCAAAGAGCCAAAGTCAATGTAACTGTACTTCCTGGTTTTAGTTGATTTGGGTTTTACCTTACTTGATGAAGTGGACGGTGTTAAATATTTCTCTATTGTGTCAACACCAACGCATCCTCAGCAGTGCCTCCTCAGGCCCGACAACGTGTTTCACGGACCCCCAACTCGTGCTCCGCGGACCCCGGGTGGTCCGGGGACCCCAATTTGAGGGCCGCTGCATTATCAAAATCCTTAGCCCCAAATGAAAAAAGCTGCCCACTGCTCCCTACGGGATGGGTTAAATTAGGGCAGAACGATAATTCAATAACAATATATATCAATTGATAGATGTGTGGTGCAATAGAAACGAGGGTCAATTAAAAGTTCAATAGAACAGTTTTTTGCTGTTTGCATTGTACCCTATCAAGAAGGTACGGAGCCCGTAAAGGGACATGGAGGGGGAAAAAACTTTAGCGGGATCTCGCAATACTTTTTGCGTTTATTGATTTCTATTTTGGTATTGGCCTGATATGTAGACTTAGACTTAGACTTAGACAACTTTATTTGTCATTTTGTATGCACAGAGTGCATACAGAACGAAATTTTGTTGCATACAGCTTGTAAATTACAGTAAATTAAATTACAGTATAAGGTGCAGCAGTGATTTAAAAGTAAACAATTGAAATGTAAACAATGCAGGAGAAAGTCACAGTGTACAGGTGAGTATTTTTAAAACCATTTGTATGTGCAGAATTGATTGTGCAAAGGGCATTTGTGCAAGAATGCATTTAGAAACTAAGAGTTCGGCAGCATTTGTAATGATAGATGGAGATGCAATGATGCAAAATGTGCAAATATGCAAATGTTGTGCAGATTTTATAGTTTATAGTTCAGCAGTTCAACAGTTTGATGTCAGCAGGGAAAAAGCTGTTGCAGAACCTGGTGGACCTGCAGCGGATGCTGCGAAACCTCTTCCCAGAAGGTAGCAGGGAGAACAGTCCATGGTGGGGGTGTGAGGGGTCCCTGATGATGTTACGGGCTCGGGACACGCAGCGCTGAGATGAAATGTCCTTAATGGGGGGAAGAGGAGCCCCGATGATCCCTTCTGCTGTCCTCACCACTCTCCTTACATTCTTCCAGTCGGAGGCACTGCAGCCTCCACACCATACAGAGAGACAGCTGGTCAGAATGCTCTCTATGGTGCTTCTGTAGAAGGTTGTGAGGATGGGTGCGGGCAGGTGGGCTTTCCTGATCCTCCGCAGGAAGTACAAGTGCTTCTGTGCCCTCTTCACCAGTGATGTGGTGTTCACAGACCAGGTGAGGTTGTCCGTGATGTGCACCCCCAGGAACTTGGTGCTGCTGACCACCTCCACAGCTGAGCTGTTAATGAGCAATGGAGCGTGGTGCGGCCGGTTCTTCCTGAAGTCGACGATGATCTCCTTCGTCTTCTCCACGTTCAGGATCAGGCTGTTGTCTCTGCACCAGCTGCTCCACCTCCTCTTTGTAGTCCTGGTCGTTGTCGTCTCTGATCAGGCCCACCACCATTGTGTCGTCTGCAAACTTCACAATGTGATTGGTGGTGAACCTGGGAGCGCAGTCGTGTGTCATCAGGGTGAACAGCAGGGGGCTCAGGACGCAGCCCTGAGGGAAGCCCGTGCTGAGGGTGATGACATCAGAAGTGTTCTGTCCGACCCGGACTGACTGAGGTCTGTTGGTTAGGAAGTCTAGCAGCCAGTTTTGAAGGGGTGTGCTGAAGCCCAGATGTTCCAGTTTTTCCACCAGATGTTGTGGGATGATGGTGTTGAAAGCTGAACTGAAGTCCAGGAACAGCATCCGCACGTGCGTGTTCTTCTCCTCCAGGTGTGTCAGGCTCAGGTGGAGAGCGGAGGAGATGGCGTCCTCAGTGGAGCGGTTCTTTTGGTAGGCAAACTGGAACGGGTCGAGTGTTGGGGGGAGACTGGAGACGATGTGTTCTTTCACCAGCCTTTTAAAGCACTTCATCATGATGGGAGTCAGTGCAACAGGCCGGTAGTCGTTGAAACAGGTAACTTGAGGTTTCTTTGGCACCGGAATGATGGAGGCAGACTTGAAGCATGCTGGCACTGTGGCTTGGTCCAGCGAGGTGTTAAAAATGTCTGTGAGGACACCAGCCAGCTGACCTGCACACTCCTTGAGCACCCGCCCAGGTATTTTGTCTGGACCTGGGGCCTTCCGTGGGTTGACTCTCCTCAGAGTCTTCCACACGTTGGCGGTGTCAAGGCGGAGGACCTCCTCTTCCTGATGGGGGACAGCTTTCACTGCTGGAGTGCTATTTAGTGCCTCAAACCTCCCAAAGAAGTTATTTAGTCCATTGAGGAAGTCAGCATCAACTTCACCCACCGGGGGGGAGGGCGTGTTGTATTCTGTTATTGCCCGTATGCCTTTCCACATACTCCTGGTGTTGCTGGAAAAGCTCCTGGATTTTCTCAGTGTGGTTCCGCTTCGCTAGCCTGATGGCATGGTTCAAGTTGGCTCTCGATGTCCTCAGTGCTTCCTTGTCACCAGACTTGAAGGCTGAGTTCCGTTCTTTTAGCGCTTGACGGCCCCGCTCAGTAATCCAGGGTCGTTGGTTGGCTTAGGTGATGATGGTCTTAGTGGTGCTGACGTCCTCAGTGCATTTGTTGATGTAGGCTGACACAGCCATTATCTCATCAATGTCGTACTCATCAATGTTGATCTTGTCCTCATAACTTGCTGCAGCTTTGAACATGTCCCAGTCAGAGCACACAAAAAAGTCCTAGAACGCCTCCATGGCTCCCTCAGTCCACACCCTCACCTGCTTTACTGTAGGTTTAGCTCTGATCAGCAGGGGCCTGTATGCAGGAATTAGCATAACAGAGAGACGGTCTGAAGAGCTGAGGTGGGGGCGGGGGGCTGCCTTGAATGCGGCTTTAAGATTTGTGTAAACTAAGTCTAGAGTATTCTCTCCCCGAGTTGCAAAATCCACGTGTTGGTAGAAATGAGGGAGAACAGTTTTCATATTTGCCTGGTTAAAATCCCCAGCAATGATGAAAACCCCCTCTGTGTGTGCAGATTGTAGCTCAGAGATAGTCCGATAGAGAACACTCATAGCATCTTTTGTATTAGCGCTTGGAGGGACGTACACCGCTGTGTTAATAACAACAGTAAACTCTCTAGGCAAGTAAAAGGGTCTGCAGGTAACAGTCATGAGCTCGATGTCCGGAGAGCAAAAGCTTATGACTAATCTAGCATTTTTACACCAGGTGTTATTGATGTAAACGCAGAGTTTGCCTCCTCGGATCTTACCGCTGAGTTCTTTGTTTCTGTTGCCGCGGAAAGTGGCTAGCCCCTCCAGGCTAACTACGTTGTCCGGTATTGATGATGTAAGCCATGTCTCCGTCAGGATCAGAGCGCAGCAGTCCCTGAACTCCCTCTTTGCAGAGAGCTTGAGTTGTAAATGGTCTATTTTGCTGTCCAGTGAACGTACGTTGGAGAGCAGGATGCATGGCAGCAGTGATCTATGGGGGTTAGCCTTTAGCTTAGTTGCTAATCCTCCGCTGCAGCCACGTTTCTCCCGCCGACTGCACCGCTTCCGCTTCGCACTCCACCTGCGTGAGCTGCTCGTCGAGTCCGCCGACTCACAGGCCCCCGGGACTGGCACCTGGAGTACTCTGAAGCCGCGTAAACAATCGACCGTAGTAGTGGTTACAAGTCCAAAAACACTATATGACCGTAACTCCAGCAGGCGCTGGCGATGAAGTACGGATCGGGTGGGTAGATGAGAGTTTTCTAGCGAGTTTGGCGGCATTTTTTATGAAAAATGTCTGAGAGTTGGTCGGAGCTGTATGCGTAGCCGCTGCCCGGAGGCGCTGCCGGAAGTAGTGATGGGGATATGTGAAAGAGATTAAATCCGTACTCACCTGCAGACATGGATTTGACATAAGTGAGAGACATTTGAAAATAATACTCAGGGCGAGGGGACTTTCTTGTCGTAAAGGGTACTGTGATCTTGCGGTCCTGGTTGAATTCATCATCAACGAACTACAGTACTCTGGTCAGCTTCACGGGTCCCGATGGATGTATGCAAAATGCAGAGAGCATGGACTACGCGTTAAGAAGGAGGATGTGCGATTGGGAGAGAGCGAGCCAGAGAGAGAGAACTGGTAGAGCGGCACAGAGCAACAATAACAGAATGCTCAATAAAGCTGTTATTAATCAGAGAAATAAAACATTATATCCTGGTTGTTTCACAAAGGTAACATTAAGCAGGTAAACACGCCCATAGCGACACACCTCAGCTCCCTGCAGCCCCACCGGCAGACCGGAACACTCCCTGCTCCGGTCTGAATATGCGCTAAAACTGCCTCTTTAAAATTAACTGCGCCTGTCTGAATCACAATGAAAAGTATTACAGCTCTGTGTGTGAACATTGTCAACAAACCACGTCCCCCCCTGGGACACTCCGTCACCAAGCTCCGCCCCCTTCAAAGAGTTCAGAGAGCACTTGTTTAAAAAAATAAAAACTTGCAGTATTAGTAAAAAGTTGGTTGAATAAGTGGATGAGTTTGAATTCAGTGTTCTTTATCTACAAATAGGTCATTAAACAACTGCATAAAATGGCCAGGGCTGCACTTAAAATGTATTTTGAATTTTTGGATAATTATCAATATTGAATGATATGATATCTATTTTATTGATTTGCTTTTTTCTATATCGTCCAGCCCTACGTTAAATACAGAAGGCAAACTTCATTGGAATGTACAAGTGCATTGACAAATAAAGATTTATTCTAAAGGGGCCTAGTCACATAATATGGTTTTAAGAATTTATAATAATAGTACATTTTATTTGAAATTAAATCTAACCGGGAGCTGTTGTAGGACTGGGTGTTGTGATGAAATGAGGGGGTTTTGGAAATAATTCAAGTTGCTGAATTCTGAACCACTTGAAGCTCATGGAGGGGTTTCTGATGGAATATAAAGAGAAGAGTTACTGTAGTCAATGAGGGTAGTGACAAGGGTATGGACAGGAATTTATGCAGAGGTCAGGGAAAGGGAGAGACGAAGAAGATTATTATTACGTAAATTCAATTATACAAACCGGGTGATGAGGCCAGAAAGGTAAGAATGAAACCAGTCAAGGGGGGCAGGGGGGCAGGGGGGCAGGGTGTCAGTGATGCCAAATCAAAATGGTATGTGGAGGAGGATGGAGGGTGAATAAACATCACAAATTAAATGGCTGAATGTACATATGAACAAAAAAAATTATCAAATAATTTTAGAAGTACAAAAAAATTACTTAACTATGGATATATATTTTTCCTTTATTGTTTAAACAACAGAGTGAATCCCCGGGTGGAGACTAAATATTTATTAAGGAGACACAAAAAGAAACATTGTGAACATTCTGTTTTATCAACATTATAACCATATGTCTGAACAATATTTTGTCTTCTGCCAGCATGGAAATCGGAGAGGACCCACAGGTTCGTTCGGCTGCCACTCTTGTGAAGAACATCTCATACAAATATAAGGAGGAGCTGTCGGCACATCTCATTGTTGCAGGCTGGGACAGAAGAGAAGGAGGACAGGTTGGTGAAATTATGTTTGCTTGAGCAAATGCGTGAAAAGCTTAAAGGAGACGTCTAGTCAAAATCAGAATTCAAACTGCTGAAAGTACTTTAAATCTAAAATTATTACATACTGTTCAATAAATGATAAGCTTTTTTAACTAAGAGTAATTTTCATTTGAAGGTCCTTTTATGGGGGCCGCCATCTTGGTGAAGAACAGTACTGCCTCCTCCCAGTTTGTGCCGTCACTGTGCGGGATCGGCTATAAAGCAAGTCCCAATGCCCTATCTGTCCCCTTGTAAATAAATACCCGTTTTCATGCCGAAATATTTTTTTAACCTCTTAAACAAAGATAGACATGGTGTTAAGCATTTAAATTTAAAATAATACAAATTTTACATTTCAGAGACATAAAAAGACAACGAATAAGCATTAAAGTACGGTTTATGGGTTGGGTTCTGCAGTGTTATAAGATGAGTATAAAATTCATCTTTAGAACCAATCTCTGCTCAAAATGGTGATCTGCACCGTCTAATCCACTTTCAGCAGTTATCACCAGTTATTGCAACCGTGAACTGCAGAAAATACAGGCAGATTGACTCTTTCTGAGTTTACTGTCAGGATGAGCTGCAGTGCGTTATGAAGTGGAGGGATATTTCGGCATCACTTAGTTTAGAGCCCAAACAATCGACTTCACTTTCAGAAACAAGCCCAAAAAAAACTGCAACCCGTAACTCATGAAATTTACAAGCGACTTTAGAAAAAATAAGACCAAAGTTGCATAAAATAAGTGGGTTTCGCAACAGTGAGCATACTTTCTAAGTATGTCGTATCCCTTCACCACTCTGGTTGGGTACACAAATGTTCCGGCAAATTCTACATTGTGAAAAAGAAAAACATACCGAAAATCGTCGCTCTCATGTCATCTTGAAGACATTCTTTTTCCAAATGTTGGCTGCATATGACGTTGTTTCTCTATGGCCAGAAGCAAGATGGAAAATCCTCTCTCTTCAAGTTGGTAATCCAACAAAAGAACCCGGTACATCATGAATGGGAAAGGTGAAAAAACTAATGTTTTTTCCACTTTTACCTGATGTATTGGAACATCCAACTGCCATAAAATAAAAATATAATTATCTTTGCTGAGTTGTACTCGATGTAAACAATGGCTCTTTGTATTACAGATATACCTACAGATCCTATTTGTTTTGTCTCCATCTCACCTGCAGGTTTTTGCTACCCTGAAAGGACTCCTGACCAGGCAGCCGTTTGCTGTTGGGGGCTCAGGTAGCTCCTATGTTTATGGATTTGTTGATGCTGAGTATCGCAAAGGAATGACTAAGAAGGACTGCCAGCAGTTTGTGGTCAACAGTAGGTGTTCTTATTTGGCATCTTTTGTGTTTTAAAATAAGAAAACACAGATTTTTATGCATCATGTCACAGTGCAGGTTGTTAAACATTTTCTCACCTGTTATTATTCTCCAGCACTCTCTTTGGCCATGAACCGCGACGGCTCCAGCGGTGGTGTGGCCTACTTGGTGACCATTGATGAACATGGCACAGAGGAGGACGTCATTCTGGGAAATGACTTACCCACTTTTTTTGATCAGTGATATTTCTTTCATCCATCGGTTTGCATTACAGCACAGGTGTCAGCTCACCTGACTGCTGGGCTGTACTGGGAACCAGTGTGCATTTATTGAAATCAAATAAATTGCTTTTTTTTTCTAAATCTGACATGTGGAGTGTTTGAAATAAGTGTCAGGTATCATTTAGGCAACTTTGAAGGTTCAGTAAAATGGATATAAAAAACAGAGTGATTTGTTAAAACGTTATTTACTGAGGAGGATTTGTCAGGAATAATGGTGAACACATTAACATAAATTCATTTAGGGACTCCTAATAGACACAGCATCATACTATATGCTTTATACTTTTGTAGTGTTGACACAATGGGAGAAAAGTCTCACAAAGGTGTTCTGAAATTAGGTTTAAGATTAGCAGCAACTAATTATACCTATTTACATATTTGAAATATTAAATTAAATAGTAAAGTTTTAGAGAAAGTTGTCCTTTCCCAGGTCAAGCCCTTTTTAGATGAGCAAAGTAGGTGGAGGTTTTTCAGTTTGGTTTTAAAACTCAGTAGAGTGTGTTTTAGTTACAGACACAACTTGGTTTTATTTGTACTGTATTAAAATGGTTTGGGTCTCATTTTTCAGACAGAACCAAGTCTGTAAAAATAGCAGATTTTGAATCCTCATCCACTCTTCTTTTTATGGGGGTTCCTCTGGGCCTCAGTCCCCTGCTTTTTTCTCTTTACTTTCTTCCTTTGGGTTAAATACTAAGGAAATATGGAATCTCCTTTCATTTTTATGTTGACGACAGTCAGATATACGTACCACTTAAAAAAGAAGCCTTTGCGACCAAGCCCCTACTATTGTGTCTTGAAGACATTAAAGCGTTTATTCTTAAATGACAAGAAAACAAAGGCGATGGTGTTTAGTCCCACCAGCTCTAGTGAACCATCTGCTGTTGATTTGGGCCCCTTGACACCTTACTTAAAGCCAACCGTTTCTAACTTGGGTTTCAAAATAGACACTAATCTTAAACTATGGCCCAGGTAGAATCAGTGGTCAAGTCCAGTTTTTATCACCTTAGGCAGCTGGCAAAGAAAAGCCAATTCTGTTAAAACTACATGTTGAAACAGTAACTAGTGCCTTTACGTTGAACTCAGCCAGTCCTCCGTTAAGTCCTCCCTTACTTTTTTTTGTTTTGTGTGTGTTACAGCACTTTGTTGCTGCTGCTATTGTTTTAAAGTGCTTTATAAATAGTAGTAGTGGTGCTAGATGTCTTGCACTTTTTTGGACTTCATAAAGCACTATATGCTACATTCAGTCGTTCACTCACACGTTGATACTGGTGGACCAGCTGCTACAACTGACAGAAGAACAGCCAAACATTCTGTGCAACCAGGTCCTATGGCCACCGGCGACTGGCAGGTGAAGTGTCTTATTTAAAGACACAACAACTGAGATGGTCAGAGCAGGGATTTAAACCGACAGGCAGCTGGTTACAGGACAAACTCCTGAGCTCCTCCACCACTGTCACCCAATTTAAATGTACTTGCTACCTTTCCACAATAGCTAATCTCAGACTTTTTCTGTTTTTGCAAGTTGACTTGATTAGTGTCCTGTTTACAATTTCATATCCAAAGCATTTCTTTATTCATTACATTTTTGTTGTCCTAAAATTATCAATTAGAGGAACATCAAGGTTGCCTTAAGGTAAGCCTATACAAAATCTAAGAACAGTTGTGATATTTTTGATGAAGTTATATCTATTTCCATTCATGGGGACATGTTCACTTTATTTAAAAAAATTGCAAATGTACAACTATATAAAATAGTTTGAAGTGATTGTTGGATATGAACGCAAAAAAAATGTTGACCAGTCCTGTTCTGCGCTTCAGGGAAAGCCCTTAATTTGCCAGAAAATGAAAGTGAAAGCAAAAACTATAACGCTTCCGTTTCAGCAGAGCAGGTCATATGAGGACTTCGGCTGCGTCTGAAACATGGCAGGAAAAGCCGTAACAACAATCTACAAAGTATTTGCTTTAATTGCAGCAGTTTTTGTCGACCTTTCTTTGTTTTACGCATCGGGGTTGGTCGTGTTTCACGGCGCTTTGGGACATTTTGCGCATCTGTGGATTTCTGCAGCTCTACGATGGTCCGGAGTGACTGTTGTAACTTTGCTGCTGCTGGGGGACCTGGAGCCGCTGCTGATCCGGTTTATAACAGCCTACAGCCTGCTTCCAGCGGTGTTTGGGACCGGAACCAGGGCTCTGTACCGGGAGGAGAGCCAATGCGGCCCGGCGGCGGATGTGCGCTGCTGGCTGATGTTCGCCGGAGCGTCGCTGGGAGCTGCGCTGTTCTGGGAGATCACCGTCCCGGACAGCGATGAGGAGGCTGGCAGCAAAGAACAGAAACAAAAGTCCAGGGTTCTGTTCATGAGGGTTCTGCACATGTATAAGCCTGATTATCCTCTGCTATTCGGAGGCGTTGTGTTCCTCTCATCAGCAGTTATCTGTAAGTAACCAGTATATAAGACGTTGCTTTAACTTAGCTAACGAGTGATGGGGAAAAAAACAACATCATTAATGAGTGTATGATGAAATTCTTAAGTCATAAAACAAAATGAAAGAAATCAACATACAGCCATTAAAGCTGCTAATGTGGTTTTAGGTGTAATTTACATGTTTTTTTTTATTCTCTTTTTGTTGTTTTTTTTGCGGTGAAGATTTTATTATTTCTGTCAGTCTGCTGGATGATTTCTATATTAAACCCTAAATCTGTGTGTCTCCTCAGGTGAGATGTTCATCCCCTTTTACGTTGGCAGGGTCATTGATATCCTTGGCAGCCAATATCAACAAACTGAATTCCTCACAGCTCTCCTCTTCATGGGCCTGTACTCTGTGGGGAGGTATGAAGCAGGAAGTTGATCTTCCACAGAAATCCCACCTGCATTCTTGTGTTTTCAAACTTATTTTTCCTTTAACTTTGTAGTTCTGTCAGTGCTGGCTGCAGAGGGGGCGTCTTGCTTTGTGCCATCAGTTCATTTACTTGCAGAATTAAAGTGAAGCTGTTTGAGGCTTTGACCAAACAGGAGATTGGATTCTTTGAAACTGTAAAGACAGGTAAGTGTTGGCCTAAATTGGAATAAAATAAAAATTACACAATAGCAGAACAACTAAAAAACATATATTTCTTATCAATGCAGGTGAGATCACATCCAGGTTGTCTAAAGACACCACTCTGACAGGAAGAACGGTGTGTCTGAATGTCAACGTGTTGCTGAGGACATTTATCAAGACAATGGGCATGATCTCCCTGATGATGAGTCTGTCCTGGAAGCTCACATTCCTTGTACTGATGGAAACACCCATTACCGGGCTCATCCAGAACTTGTATGACACTCACTATCAGGTAACAATAGAGTAATGATTACAAGTACAAACCCAATATTCAAACCGGGCACAGAGTTACGTTTTAAAAGGTTTAGTGAAGGGGCTGAGTAGTAGCAGTTGAAGCAGGCAGGCAATAAGAACCAGACTGACCAGAGATTTCTGGCAGTGATGAAGGCAGTGGCTGACAGATGGCTGTTGGCTGAGGGGAGTGGATACTAATTAGTCCAGAAAAGTCCAAAACAAAGCAAACACAAACCTAAATTGTGACAAATAGGGGTTGAATGCATAATATAGTACAGACAGATCCAATTTTACTCTATAGGTTAATATTAACCATAACACATTTTATTTATAGGTGCCTTTCTTGACAATCAAGGTTACCTTACATCAAACATAATAACAGATGTAATATAGAAAAAGGTTCATTTGAATTGAAGCCCAAGTACATAAATTAACTCAGGGAACAAGAAGTGCAATTAACAAAACTTACATTTGTCTTCTGTATTCTTCTATAAAACAAACATTCCCAGCAATGCAGACCCCTTTCACAAATATGTTATCTGTATTAAGCAGGTGAGAGCGGAGCAATGAGGACAGGGACAACCAGATAAAGGCATCCCTTTACAGGTCCCCGGAACAACATATACACAACAAAAGTACTACCCTGACCTGAAGCATAAATGTGATAATTAAACAAATAAATTTCTACATTGACCAAAAAGTATTACAGGGGTTGTCACCTAAATGTAGTAATCCCTTTCTTAGGGGTACCACATCTGGATCTTTTTTAGTAAATTAATTTATTCGATTTTTAACCAAATCAGCTAACAGCAAATATTAATTGATAGTTATCAAATTGTTATTGTTAGATATACATGAGAGGAGGATATGCTAATTTTACACTGTAAAAATAAAAGACAAGTCAGACAACAAACTGAGATGGCAGTATTGCCTGAAAAGGAGAGCAGATAGATAGAAAGTGAATACACTAGTACATCAAGCTTAATGAGAGCACTAGACTTTTGATCAGGTATGTTTCAGGACAAAACTACACATCTGTGGCAGGTTTCCGCTTACAATTATCTTTATACAACCAAAGATTTTGTCATATGTTAGGAATGAAACAGGGTATAGAGAGGTATTTACCCAAGTGAAGGTTATATTTTAACATATACTTGGTAAGGTTTTATTGTATCAAAGTCAAATCAGGTTATATAAACCTAAGCAAACCTTCAGGTTTTACAGAAATGTTCTGTTTTCCCTCTTTGACTTTCTTTCTCAGAGATTGTTTCAGGCGATGCAGGACTCGATGGCTCGAACAAATGATTCTGCAAACGAGGTTGTGTTTGGTATTCGTGTCGTGCGAAGTTTCAACACAGAAAAGCATGAAGCTGATCGCTATGATAAACGATTATTGGAAACTCACTCCCTAAAGATTCGACGGGACGCTGTGACAGCTATTTATCTGCTCGGACGGAGGGTAAGAGGTTTTTTAGTGTGTAGGTTTTTAAAAGTTTTAGAAAGTGCGAATTCTGTAAGTGAAGGTCACCTTATTTAATGTATGCTTGTCTGTAGTTGACAGGTTTGGGAATGCAGGTCTTCATTTTATACTATGGCAGACTTTTCATCAAAATGGGGCAGATGACCACTGGAAACCTGGTTTCCTTCATCATCTACCAGTCAGACCTTGGAGACAACATCAGGGTAGGTGTTGCATTGTACTGCTAGCTGACATGTTCGATTGGAAAGTATTAAAACATAATACTGATTTTTAGGCATAAATACACCCAACCAGAGATGGGGACTCGAGTGTGTGACTTGTACTTGAGTCGCACTTGTGTTGCATATTTAATGACTTCAGACTCGACTGAGACTCACGATTTCCGACTTGTGAACAATCTTTTATTTTTAAATGTTTTTTGTTTTACTAAATTGACTAATCGCAGCTCGGCTTCTTTTCTTACCCGCACGCAGCAGAGGTAGAAAAACAGCAGAGGGGCTGTCAAACAGTCACGTAGCACAACGTAGCGTCACTGACGCAACGCAAAACATGTGCACGTGCAACCCATACATATATGGAGGGTATATGTATGGGTTGTAGCCAAAAGGTTCACAATAACCTTTGGCTACAAAATCTTTACACAAGGAGGGAATAAAAGAGCAGCAAACTGCAGCTTCTGTAGAAAAAAAATACACAATGCTGGGTCCACCACATCTAATTTTATCCGCCACCTGAAAACCCACCTGGACAGGTTGGTCACTGTGTAATAGGTTAGCATCTGTGCTACAAACAAGCTAAGCTATTGCTGCAATGTTTTTTTTCTGCTATTTATTTAGGGTTTTCTTTATTTCTTGTATTTGCTAACCTCATATCTTCTTATAAAAGGGCAGGATTGTGATTGATTTTTTTCACAGCCCTTACTTTCACTTAAAAATAAAAACAGCAGACATTTACTGCTAAAACAAGAAATAGTTGTAACCACAAATGTCAGTTAAAAGCTGTAAGAAAATAGTTGTTTTTGAAAGAACAAAAAATACAGATGCAAAATCTATCCGGGAAATAAATTGCGTGTGTGCTTTTGTTAATTGTATTTTTCATTTACCAGTTCAAGATAATGATCATTCCATAGATATAACAGCGTGGCTTTCTATGGATTTAGCAAGTCTTATGATAGATCATTAATACTATAATGTCATTTGCATTTTGACTGCTTCACTCAAATACCCAGGACTTTACCCAAGACTAGACCTGTCACAATTTTGCAGGATGATCATTTTTTCTAAAACGTATTGTGATAAATCATATTATTGTCATTTGAGGACCTTTTTCAGCTAATATGATAATACCATATTAATGCGAGTATATCCTGTTGGCCTACTGAGTCTGATAAATTAAGCAGGTGGCATTGTTTGGTTTAAATCCTAAAACTTCCATCCTGCAGCTGTCGTGTTTGAGAGAAACATATAGTAACACAATAAGTAAAGTTCCCCTCTGGAATAAAACCTTGCAGCGTAATGAAACCTTTTTGCTATCCTGTCTCAGTGACGGAGATGAAAACACAAGGGGAAACAAGCAACCATGCTTACACAAATTATTGCACTTATTTTGATTAATTAATGTGATTAGAATTTATTGTGCGATTAATTGATTATTGCGACAGGCCTACTCAAGACTTGAGACTTGACTTGGACTTGCAAAAAATTACTTGTGAACATGTCTGCACCCAACAACACAACAAGTGTTTTATATTTTAAAATACAGTTTTGTATAATAACTACATGCCCTATAGACCAGTTAACGTGTGACGTCACGAGCTACATCCGCACTACATGCGGGTCCCGCGGGTAGGCAAAAACAGAACTGTTCTCGCCTACCACCATGACAAAACGGGTGGATCAGAGCGTGCTTTTAGTTCGTTTATTTTTGAAATCTAAACAATGCCTACGACTTGTTGTGCTCCCGGTTGCACACAGAGGCATTCCAAATCGTCGGATGTACGTTTCTTTCGTTTACCGAAGGACGAAGAAGCACGAAAGAAATGGATAATTTCAATGAAATTATCCCAGTCGACTGTGGGAGCCATCATACCGCGACAGAATTTGCAGTCTACACTTCATCTCCGGTAAATACAACTTAATTTTGCACTGGTCATTGTTCTACTTAAAAAATTATATAAATAAAAAATTAGGATATATACTTAAGTCGTAAACGTTCGTTTCGTAATAATATACGTACATGTACAATGTATGCAAACCCTCTGGCATCACTCTGTGAAAAGGATTAATAAGACAAAAACACCAAAATAATCCTTAGTGAACAATGTTTTTTTTAACATACCGGTGGCGGGTCTTCCTCCCTGCTGAGGCGCGGTCTGTGTCCGACTCCGCTTTCGTATGTTACACAAACATGTCTCAACGTCCATCCATCCATTTTCTGACCCGCTTAATCTCTCATGGGGTTGCAGGGGTTGCTGGTGCGTATGTCCCGATATAAAATAATTGTAGCCGTCCAGTGGTTTCATGGCTTTCATGCTCTCTCATCTGTACTGGCCTGCCGTGTTTATAAGGCAGCTGTGTATGTCGCGGTACGGAACACTTGGCCAGCATTTCCCAGACTCGCTCCGTCCCTTCAGCCTTTTGCTGGACGGATCTGGTAATCTGATACCATCAACCATCAACTTACTCTTAAAACGATCTTGTGATACGTTATCTAAAGAAGAAAAATACGTCGAGAACTCGTCGTTTCCTTTGTTTGCGTCCGCCATTGTGTTCGCCTTTTGCCTACCAGTCCAGTCCAGTTTCCCTTTACCATTTATTCTTCCTCCACACTTTATTTCTTTGTAATTATTGTGGCCTGTCAAATCTGCTGTCTGAATCTGATGCAGGCTTTTTTGTGAAACAAATTAACACTACAGGGCAACCAGACCCACCATGTTATTTGCCCAAGCTGTCAGGACAAGTCTGTATTACCTACTTAAATAATTTTGGGTGGTCCAAACAACCGCATTAAAGCACATCTCACAGTGCTGCTATGGATCGTTGCACAACTCTCTGACACAAAAATTGTTATCTTCCAGACACTTACCTATATCTTTGGTGACATGCTGAACTCAGTGATGGCTGCTGGGAAAGTGTTTGAGTACATTGACCGAAAACCTCAGGTCAGCACCGACGGAAAACTCAAACCGGAGCAGCTGGAAGGACGTATCAGCTACTGTGGTCTGAACTTCGCCTATCCTTCAAACCCCGACAAAACTGTCCTGCAGGTGATAAAAACATTTTTTAGGTTTAGTTTGAGAAAAACATGCTTATAAAATCTAGTTTGATTTTGAACATTTTAGTCATCCTGTGTAGTTCTGATGGTCTTTGCGTTGTCTCAGGACTTCAGCCTGGAGCTGAAGCCAGGTCAGGTGACGGCTCTGGTGGGTCCATCTGGAGAAGGAAAAAGCACCTGTGTGAGTCTCCTGCAGCGATTATATGAGCCTCAGCAAGGAGAAATCTTACTTGATGGGGAACCCCTGAAATCATATGATCATCATTTCTTCCACAAAAAGGTACTTGAAAAATGTTTTTTTCTGATTGGTCCATTCCTACTCTCGTTATTTCTGTTTTAGATTATTTTAAATTCATATAACTGGTATAAACAAGTCTTACGTATTTTACTTGTCTATTTAAGCAGTAATAATTAATAAATCTAAAAATAATTCATCTAACAGATTGCAGTGGTGAGCCAGGAGCCTGTCCTCTTCTCTGGATCCATCAGAGACAACATCACCTACGGCTTCCCCGACTGCTCCATGGAGCAGATTGAGGAAGCGGCACGGAAAGCCAACGCCCACGACTTTATTAATCAGCTGGAGAAAGGCTACGACACGGGTAAACCAGTCTAACTTCATCCCTCAGTGTCTTTACATGGCTGAGTACGAGCACAATGATCTGCTACTATAAAAAAGATTTTTTTTTTGGGGGGGGGGGGGTAAACAAGATAATAAAATATTATGTTAAAGGTTTTTTTGCCTGTGAATAAAAGGTAAACAGTTTACACATAGATTGTGTATTTAGGGCTGTCATATTTGTGTTTCTGCATCTGTTTATTTTTTTGTGTTGCTTCCGTTACTCTCAGTTTTAATTTTATCTTATTGTTAATTTAACAGAGGTGGGGGAGAGTGGCGGCCAGCTATCCAAGAGTGAGAGGCAGCGGATCGGCATCGCCCGAGCTCTGGTCAGAGAGCCGAAAGTCATCATTCTGGATGAAATAACCAGCTCTCTGGATGTTGAGAGTGAAAACAAGGTATGTGGGATTTGGGGTAAAGCCTCATTATCTACTTTTGTATTAGACGTAACCAGATGGAACCCTGTTAACAGCATTTTACAGGAATATCCATCCACCCACCATTTTCCACACCTGCGGGCTTAGTGGTGGTGGCGGGACTGGGGGAAAGTTATAGTATTTGATGAAGATACATTGACTAAATACAAGATTTTGTTTTTCAATAATTATTTTGATTAAAAAAGGAAAACTAAAATCCAACACTAAAGAGCTTAAAGTCACACATTGAGGACTGACCGTCTCCATCAGGACTTTTTGCTGGGGAACAGAATTAATGGTTCCATCCATTATGGAAAACTATCCAGGTCCAGGAGAAGCAAAGCAGCCCCGGATCATCACACTACCACCATGTTGAGATGTTCTTTTGCTGATTTTCTGTCAGTTTTACACCAGATGTAACACGGAGCACACCTTCCAAAAAGTACTGCTATTGTCTTTTCAGTCAACAGAATATTGTCCCAAAGGTCTTGGTAATCAGACTTTATTTTGCAAATTTGAGATGGGACTACATGGTATTTTTGCTTTTATTTTCTGTTGTTCTGATTTCTTTTGTAATTTCCTGGATGAGTTGATAATTTTTTAAAGTTGGTAGGCTGCTCCAGGGAAGGCATATAACCATGCATACCAACTTGTTTACACTGAGGGTTTTTTTTTTAAGTATAATTATATATTAGCATGTATAACTTTAAAGCTATGCAGTCATCAATCACAATAAAGGTGCCCCCTGTTTTTTTATTATTATTCAGATTCAGATTCAGACTTACTTTAATGATCCCAGGGGGAAATTACTTTTGTTACATGCTCCAGAATACACACATCGTTATATATATATTTACAACATTCCACACAAGGTAATACCATGTCACAATAGTCATATCACTTCACCTTGGGAATCCAAGTGAAGTGATAGTGACTTGTGCAAGAACAGTGCAGAGAATGCATAAATGACAGTTACAGAGGGGGGGGTGTTAGGATAACTGAGTGAGGCGTTGTAAAGATTGATAGCCACAGGCAGGAATGATTTCCTGTGGCGCTCAGTGGTGCATCTGGGTAAGAGGAGCCTTCTGTTAAAGGAGCTCATCTGCTGGGTCAGTGTGTCATGGAGAGGGTGCGAGATTTATTATTTGTTGATCATTTCTTTAACAAATGTGATCTGGTATATTTCTTTGAGTTATTATGCTGCTTAGATATATACATATGACAAACCTATAATAAACTGTTTATTTTTTATTTATCGCATTACATAATTAAAGTATGTAAAGTCCCCTTTCTAATATGTGGTGGCTAAAACCAGACAAAATATAGGATACAGTTGATAATGAAGTGATACATTTGTCTTGTGCAGGTTCTTCAGGCCCTGGCCAGCTGCCCCAACCAGACCCTCCTGGTGATTGCTCACAGACTGAAGACCATTGAGAAGGCGGATCAGATCATTGTGGTTAGAGGAGGTCGAGTTGAGGAGAAGGGGACTCACCAGGAGCTGATGGAGCAGCAGGGCAGCTACCATAAACTGATAAACGAGCTCTTCGACTAGGCAAACCCACCACAGTCGACTACTGAAAATGATTTCTACTGAAACTGTGGCCTAAAATGTGATATTTTTGTACATACTACATTCCGATAGTTTTGTATAGACATTAACAATGTTTTTTTTTTATTTATTTGAAAGATTGTTGATGTAATCATGAAAGGAAAACTTCTATTGTCATATTTAATGTCATGACCAAATTTTCAGATACATGCCCTGGGAAATTGTTGACCCAACAGGTCAATGGTGTTGCTATAAACCTTCAGTTATAATCAGAACAGCCAAAGCTTTCTGTGTGGTTGGTGCATCTCAAATAAAAGATTAATCAGCAGTTAAAATGTGTTTCTGAGTGGTTGTGAAAAAATTGTTCTAGTTTCACCAAATAGCGATATCATCAGGGCAAGGCTCTGTGGTTTACAGTCATCCGCAGGCCAGCAGTCACTCTTTTAGGGATGAAAATGTTCTCATCCTAGACAAAGAGGAGTTAAGGAAGACATTTTTGTCAAAAGAAACCACCCATCATTAAACAGGAGTGGAGTCCTCTGGGTCCAAGTGTCCCCTTTTAAAATTCCATTATTACAAGCATCACTCAGTCCCCGGGAACAATAAGTTGCCATCAGAGCACTAATGACCAGTCGATAGCCTGATATCCCTCCTTTGCCTGTGAGCAACAAGTTTTGATTGTTGCAATTAACTTGTCGAGCCAGCATGTAACAGCACAGCTCAGAAAGCTGAGTTTATTAGTAACTCCTCAGACTGAAGAAGTTTCTTGGAGAAGAGACAAAACGTTTTAACAAAGAAGAACCCGTCCAGAGGACAAACTCAGTTTTGTTTAATCCGTCCTAGTTTCTTGTTTCATATTATAATAATATGAAAATATGTTTGCCTAATCCATTCTCTGGTCAATTATGACCATTCAATGTTGTTAAACATAAGCTTTGGGAAAACTTTGCTTTTCCACATTAATTTCCCAAATTAACTACAAAATTAAATACAGCAAAAAAAAAATAAAAAAAAGAAACGTAGTGATAATTGATCTAATCATGTGGCTTTTATATTTACCAGAATCTGTTCTGGTTACTGTATCTCTAGTTTTAAGCTACCTGACTGATTTTTATTGCAACAGACAAAAACGAAAGCGGTTTTGATGGCGAGCTTCAGTGTTTGGGGGGGGTTGGATTTTATAGTCAAAGCTGACCTGGGAAGTCCCTGATGATCATCTTTCTTTTCTTTTGGCAGTGAAACAGGAACGAGGAATGCTGCCTTTTGATTCGTTAATAAAAAGCCAAGCCTACATCAGGCCTGTGAAAACATTATCTTCCTTTATTAACTGAGATCGAGCTCAGCTGTAAAAATTATTGACGCCATTTTATAACTGTGCATCTACAAAATGGAGACTAGGATCACGTGTCTCGATGGCAGACGTGGGTACTAACTACTGTAGGTGTATCATTTTAAAATAAAATGTACTTGTGTTTTACTGCACCATTGTTTTTACTTTCACTTTAGTAATATTTTAAACTAACACTACTCTTACTTAAGAGCAATTTCTGGCTACTCTACCCGCCTTAACTTACTTCACTGAATTAAAATGAGCACATTTTAATCTAAAATGCACAAGACACACCCCTACGGTTTATGCTACAGTGAGACTTCTTGTTTGGACACAAACTTTATTGTTTTAATGTAATTTTATCACTTCTGAGCCTGTTGTGGTAAAGTTCACTTTAAGAATCAAGAATCAAGAAGCTCTTATTGTCACCGCACAGTCACTCAAGGCTTCTTGATGATACATTCAAGCTTGTAGTAAATCTCGTGCAATGTTCTTAAACCTTCATATACAGAACTGTGCAATGAAACATTCCTGATATTTAAGAAAAAAAATATTTATTCACAGTAGAATATCATGGAATTCAAATTTAATGTCATTGCACATGTCACAAGTAAAAGCAACAAAATGCAGTTTGCATCCATCCAGAAGTACTTTAGTAGTGCACAATAACATTGTTATGATCATGCTATAGTTGTAAATATAAATGAATATAAGTATTTCGGTAGTGATATTGTAACATATAAAGCCTGTAGTAAATATTGTGGTATTTTCTTAAACCTTAATATAAGGGGCGACAGAGGTGCAGGAGTTTGTCCTGCAATACGCGGGTTGCCGGCTCGAGCCCCTGCTCCAATCTTTTCAGTCATTGTGTCCTTAGGCAAGACACTTCAATTGAATTGTCTGCTGGCAGAGGTGAGAGGGCTCAGTGCCGGTGATGTATGGGGTCGTCTGACTGGTTAAAGTACTATACAAGTACAACCCATTTACCATACACAGAGCTGTGCAATGAAACAATCCTGATCGTTAAGAGTGTGCAGGATAAAAAATTACATTCATTGTAGTAATATTGTAACGTGTACAGACTCAGTTTTCTCTGGACTCATGCAGCATAAACAAGGTCCAGATTTTGTAGAAAGCATCCCACAATTTCCTGTGCTGTCCTCACCATCTGTGCAAAGTCCTTACTCTCCTTCACTGTGTAGCTTCCACACCACACAGTTATGCTAAGACATAAAGCACTTTCTATTGGATAGTGTAAAAGTTTTTTTTAGCAGTTTAGTGGAATGTCCAGACCTTTTCAGTTTCCTGAAGAACAAGAGCTGTTGTTGGGCTTTCTTCACCAGGTGGAGGTGTGGATGCCCAGGACCTTAATGCTCTCAACACGCTCCATCACCTCCCCCTGTAGTGAGAGAGGAGCGTGTTCAGTCCTCCTGGACCTCCTGTAGTCTATTATTACCTCCTTGATTTTACTAGTGTTCAGGATCAGATTGTTCCTGGAGTACCACTCTGTCAGATTGCTGACCTCATCCCTGCAGGTGTGGAGATAATCCCATGTTGTGGATCTTCAGAGTCATCATATGTGGGAGCACGGTGTTGAATGCTGAGCTGTAGTACATGAAGAGCATCCTAACATAGGAGCAGGGCTGCTGCAGATGAGTCAGGGCTGAGTGAAGTGCTAGCAATACAGCATCGTCCGTGGAGCGATTCTCCCTGTAGGTAATCTGCATGCTGTTCAGGCCTTTATATACAGTCAATGTTTTATATTGTTACCGGAACTACTTTGGTGCGACAGCAGTGCAGGAGCTAGGAGTTTGTCCTGTGACTAGTGGATTGTCGAGTTCAAACCAAGCTCTGACCGTGTCAGCCATTGTTTCTTTGAGCAAGCCACTTCACCTGCACTGCAAAAACAGTACCAAAAGAGAGCAAAATGTTCTTGAAATTAGTATATTTGTCCCTGATTTGAGCAAATAAAGATTAATAAGATTATCTACCAATAGTATTTTTACCCCTAAAGTAAGATAATTAGGTATCCTGGTGAAGATCCTTAGTCATCCAAGTCATGATCAATCCCAAAACAATGGTTAAAAAAACAACAACTATGTAGACTTCTATTGTGAAGCTGAATAATAGAAGTCCAGTTGTTGTTTTTTGTTGAATTAGTTAAAGAGTTTTGGGGTCTTCAGACTTAACAAAGCTCTAAACAGGCCATTTACTGTTTTCTTTGGACTATTATAACATGTATAAACTACTGTAGTTGGTAAATGGACTGAATTTATATGGAGCTTTTCTTGTCATACTGACCACTCAAAGCATTTTACACTAGAACCACACCTAATTTCACTCACTAAGGCAAACAAAGTCATAAACCACATAAAATGTGCTCTATAAAGAAAGTTTAAGTGATTAAAAGATAATGTGTTTTAAAGACAAATACATTGGTAAATGTCTGTTTCTTTTTCCACAGTGGCACAGTTGGTGCAGCACTGTTGCCTTGCAGCAAGAAGGGCCTGGGTTTGAATCCCCTCCTCTGGCTCTTTCTACATGGAGTTTGCATGTTCTTTCTTTGCATGCTTGGGTTCTCTCTGGGTTCTCCAGCCCCCGCCAACAGTCCTAAAGCATTGCTGTTAGGTTAATATGTTATTCCAAATTGCCCTTAGGTGTATGTGTATGCGTGCATGTTTTTGTCCTTTATGTCTTTGTGGTTCCCTGTAATGGACTGGCGACCTGTTCAGGATGCACCTGTCTCTTGTCCTCACTCATCTCCCTGCTCACAACTGACCTCACTTCAACGGGCCTGTCTGTGAGACTTTTAATGTTTGCAGATGACAACACTGTTATCGGTCTGATCCAGGATAGTTGTGGCCAGAACCACCAGGAGCTTAGCCAATTCTCAGTGACGGGAGTGCACCATCATCTTCAACTGTGAAGATACTCCCTCCATTCAAAATTTGCACCAGTGTAGGGTCAGGAAAAGGGCAGCTAACATCTCTGCAGACCCCACACATCCTGGACACAAACAGTTTAGACTTTTACCTTCAGGTTGGTGCTACAGAGTGCTATTTGCTAAAACCAGCGTCCACATAAACTGTTTTATCCCCAGGAAAGACGCTTTGATGAGCACAATGAACACCTTCCAGTCTCAGTAGTCACCTACACTGCTGTGAAACAACATACTTATATTTGTGCAATCACAACTCACATCCTCCCCTTTTTCATTTGTTTACATATTTCAAAAAAATATACTGTTTTCATTATATATTTACACTTAATGTCTGTACACTGTGAGCGTTGGGGCTTAAAGTCAAATTTCTTCACCATGCACAAAATCATGGCCAAATAAAGCTGATTCTGATAATTAAGTTGCCTATGCTTGTTTTAAATGTAATCTTTTCTTCTTTAAAAAATGCCATATATCCAAATTCTCTTACTTTAAATATAATATGAGGATTTGGTTCTTTTGTTAGATTGAGAATCTTTATTTCATTGTTGTTAATCTCCCTTAGACGAACCATGTAAATCTTATTATCCTTGAGAGAAAGACATTGAACATGAAACATGACAGAGTGGATATACATATTTTCCTTCTCAGAATCAGAATCAGAATCAGGAATACTTCAATAATCCCAGAGGGAAATTACTGAAATTCTGCATTGTGATTAATTTTTTAATCACTGCCCACCGTTAGTGATGTGCCCCCTGCAGCTAGAAACTGAACCCAAACGGAGTTATTAGCAGGACATAGATACCAAACAACAGCAAATCCACACCTAAATAGGAAAAGAGTTACGGTGCTGAAATGGCCTAGTCAAAGTTTTGACTTCAACCTGGCTGAAATGCTGTGGTGGGACATCTGCAGAAATAAATGTCTGCAAACCTCAATGAGCTGCAGCAACTTAACAAGGACACCTGAACAAAATTCCTCCATGTTGATTTGAGAGACTGATAAAGTCAGACAGAAAATGACAAAAAGTTATTTCCTCTTAATACCGCTCAAATATTGGGGATAATCTTTCATCTGAGCACCACTTTTCTATTTTTGATAATAAAACTGTTGTGCATTTTGCTTGAGTTGAAGTTAGATTTAAATCATTTAAGAAAATAATAAAATCTTGGCACCATTTTATCAGATCACACGAGTATGAAAGGACTTTCTGTGTTTATGGGTTGGGCTTTATGGCCTGAGCTGACCTGGTGAGTCCTTTACGGTAAACGTTGTTTCGCTTTGTTTAATAAGGCTGTTTGGGAAGTTGTTTGAGGGCGTGTGCCATAAACAGCAATACCCACGGTGTTATGAACATCATCACCCTCTATCGACTGACATCTTAGCTTTGGTAATATTTGACGCCAACTCGTTGCAGAATCTGTTCATCCATAAAATGGAGATTAGAGTCCCGTGTTTCAAGGGTTAGGATTTTGTTTCTGTTACCAATAGCAATTATTGATTTAAGGCTTTGTGAATTGAGTTAACACTTGTATTTACTTTCTTAAATTCTCTCAACTCCATGATTTGTTTGTCTCGTAGTAATCATGCAAACTTTAAGCCGCACCTGTTTTTGAAAGCACATGTTTCATCAACCTGATTTTGATTTAGGATACAAAATGTTACAGTAAATCATCTTTATGCTTTATTCCGTGCACAATTCCATGTGTGGAATGAAGGATTTATGTTTTTATTTAATCTTGTTGATTTGAACAAAATTAAATCTCCCCTCCCCCACATTTTCTCTTGCATTAGGGTGGTTTTAAAAGTGCTTTAAGCCATAGTGCAAAGACTGGGTTCTTCTCATGAAGATAAAAGGTTTTCTTTATTTTACAGTTTTAAAATTACCCAATATCCTGTAAATTAACAAAATATCCCAAGTCACCTAAAGAAAAGAAATGGCTGAGTTTAAAACATGGAAGTGTAGGTATGGTTTGTTTCAGGCACAGTGACTCATTGTTTTTCTTGGCTGCTTCCAATCAGCAGTTTCTGCCACCTGCAGGTAAAAAAGGCTGAAGGGCACAAAGGTAACCTGCCAAACAGCCGCCATCTTAAGCTGTCAGTTTCAAATTTCAACCACAAAATGGCCAACACTCAAACTAATGGAGAGTCGGTTTACATTTCATGACCATAATATGATCTTTACTAACTGTGCTCTCAAATGTTGACAAAAATCTATTTTATTTCAAACTGTTATTCATAAAAAAAAGAAAACAATTAAGCCCAAATGGACATTTTATGTTTGTGGAAAACTGCCCGTAAGTATGAGATGCACTGCTTAATGGATTCTGATCAGTGTGCAGACCTTTATAAGAGGAGGAGCTATGACAGCGCTGGGGTAAACGAGTGTGTGTTTGCAAAATACCAGAAAGGAGAGATACCAGCAATGAACATAGAGAAGAACTGTTCCTGCCTACTGATTTGGGTACAAGTGGAAAACATTTAAGACAGTTTTCTATCTACACCGGGAGATCTTCTGACAAAATCCTTCCATGATCCAAGGATGCAATTTTTTTAAATAGCAAAATCCCCAGAATCAATCCTGACTTGACAAAGCTCAATTAACATCTTAAACATGACAGTTCATAGCAGACATTAAAAAGACTGAACATGTAAACTATAACTTATTGGAAGGGTTGTAGGAAAGAGCTCCTTTGCTGTACAGAGAATAAGGCGGGATCATGCAGGTTTGCAGAACTGCATGTGATTAAACTTCTGGAACAATGTTATATGGACAAGTAAGACAAAGGTAGAGCTTTTTGGCCATAATGCACAGTGCCATGTGCAGAGAAAATTTAACTCACAATATCTGCACAAACAACTCATAGGAAAAATTAAGACTAGTAGGGGATCGAACTGGATTGACCAAGAATTTCACTGTATATCAACGTTAGATTCAAAAAACAATTGTGGTTATTTTTATGACAGGCTTTGTCCAAACTGGGACAGCAACAGGACAATGATCCAAATACAGCAGCATATCTACAACAGAAATAATCTAGTTGTTTGAATTGCCCAGCCACAGTCTTGACCTCAACCTGTTAAAAATGCTGTGGACCCTAAGAGCTGTAAAGAAACACACATCTGCAAATCTCAATGAACAGAAGCAAATGTGTAAATAAGAGTGGAAAGAAATTCTGCCTTCATCTGTCTCTCACATCAAACATTAATAACTACAAGTTGTGTCTGGTTAGGACAGCTCTCAAGCTACAGGATCATGAAGTTATTTAGGGTAATTAAATATATACAGTGTGAAATCTAATCGTTTTTGTACACTGGAGGTCAAAGAGTTTTAGAAGTTAAAGTTTAACCAAATTCTAAAACTGTTAAACCAAATAATTGCATTTTCTTCTGCTTGGAAAACATTTAATTGAAATATGTTTTTATTTTGCAATTAAAGCATAATTCTTGGATTTTTAAACTATCCGGGTGAATTTTGATTCAACACGTGAAAACGAAAGAAGTCTGGATGCCATGCAAAAGAATGCTGTATTTATGGGTTGGGCTTGGAGAGGCCCTGACTATTAACATGTTTTTTTTTTTTTTTTTTAATCAGTGAAGCTTTTTGGAAAGTTGTTTGTTGGTTTGTGTCATAAATAGCAATTCGTGTAATTACTATTACATAATCCTGCCTTCCTCTATTGAAGATCAAGCTTAAATTTTGTAACATTTGACTCCATGTTGTCAAAAAAGAAAGAAATCTTGATATGGAGTCGATCAAAAACACAGCAGTCTGTTACTTGCGACTGAAGATACTGTGTGTGTGGAGTCCATCTATAGCTGTAAATAATTCATCCTGTCATCCAGCAGAAAACATTAGCAGGAAAAAGCAGTAATGTAATTGTTTCATTTAGGAGAGCTCAGCTAGCAGCTTTGATACCCAGCCTCCTCAGCGGTTCATCATGCTGCTCTTCCTTCATGACTACCTAATTCACATTTTCCTCACATAAAACAAATTTGCTTATATCAAATGAAAAAAAATAGTAATAGTAATAGTATTAGTAATATCATAGTAATAGTAATATCAAAACACTCCTGTGTCTTAATGCATGGAGTAAAAAATTCCCTGAAGCAAGAGGGACTCCACAAACATGTTTATTGAAACGATTGTTGGTGTTTGTGACCCAAGTACAGAGGCAGATGGAGGAAATTAAAAACTTCACTAATAAAATAAGGAGAAATGACAGGAAAAGTGGAAAAGGAACAGGTCTAGGAATACAGACAGATGATTGGGCTGTGTCACAAAGCTATGGAGCAACACAGAAGTTTAATGGAAGAATTAAGCAAATAACAAAGAGAACCAGTAACTTTATATACTGAGGGAAGAGTGGAGAATGACAAAGCATGCAGATGGGTTGATCATGGGATGATGAGGAGCAGCTGATGAAGAATGGAAGTAGGGAATCTTAAGGGTGGTGATTAACACAGAGGGAACTGAACTAAGACACAAAGAAACTACTAACCATCTGGAAAAGGTAACCTTTTCCAGAACAGACCATATAGAACATAAATAAACAACAGAAAAATTATGAAAACACAAGCAAATAAAATACTTAAGGACCTAATAACGTTTTTTCATTTTTATTTTTATTTTTGCTGCTTCTAAACTCATCTTGATCAAATGTGAAATCTGTTGAAATTCTGATTAATATATTTCTTAGAATATATGACTCATATGGCATGTTTGGTGAGCAGGGCTTCCTTTAGGCAGAGTGTCTCATCTTGAATATTTGCTGCTTCATCGCTGCAGCTCTGCGCCACCTGTGGGTTATAAGGAAAAGACAACACAAAGTCACCACGTCTAACAAACACCATCTTATGCTGGGTTTGCATATCAAACATGAAATGGCCGATGGTGAAGGCATGCACAATCGGCAATAACACCGCCAAATAAAACATGGCTTGTTTTGACCTTTAAGGTTCTGTTTTTGCTCTGAATTTTAAAACTCTATTATGATTGTTACATGTCTCTTTAAGCAACATTGAATCATTTTATTACTGCACATGAAGGCTGAAGTAATCTAACGTGCATCGAAATGCTGTGTTTGTGGGTTGGGCTTTACAGTCTGAGCTGACCTGGAAAGTCCCCGACTTGTTTTTGTTTTATTGATGAATGAGGCTTGGAATGCTGCCTGTTGGTATGTGCTATGAACAGCTACACCTGCGGTAGTTATCTCCCTCTATCGACAGCTATTGAGCTCGGCTGTCAAAATATTTGACGCCATTTTGTTGCAAAAACTACACAAACACAAAATGGAGACTAAAACACGTATCTCAAAGATTAAATATTTGCTATTATTACTGATGGGAAAATATTTATTCTTACAAAAAATATTAATGTCTAAATATATTGACAGTTCGCTGCACACATATTCTTAAACTGTTATAAACACTTTAAACAGAACCTGCTACCAACTGGACATGCATAATCAAGTATTTTAGAAGTATTTATGATGCAGAAAAACATATTTCTGCAATATTTTCTGTAAAGTAATGCATATTAATGCATATTAAATTCTTAATATTAACTTGTTTTTGCTTTGAGGAATTTTATGCTCCATCCATCTGTTACCAGTCTGTCCTTGCAGGGTTGTAGGGGATCTGGAGTTTATCTCTGATACCGACAACTGGACAGACAAGTCGGCGGTCCGTCTCAGGGCAATGCAAAGACACACGGGACAACCACCATGCACAAACTCACACATAACTTAAAGGAGATATATATTTACCATTTAGCCATTTAGGGAGGAAGCCGCAGCATTATGATGTATGTGTCTGCTTAAACAATTTTTATTACATCTATTTTATTTCTTTTTTTTCATTATTTTACCAATAATGGAAAAATTCAGCTCTCTTGTGAAGTCTAAACTCCTCTGCATTAATTATTAAAATGTCTGATATAGCTGAATAAAAGCCCGGTTACAAGTCAAAACATGGCTGTGTGGGGATGTCGGGCTTCCTTCAGGCACAATGACTCACCTTTAACGAAGACTACTTCCCATCAGATCCGGTGCCGCCGGTGTCTGAATAAACTGGGAAGGCACGGGGGAGTTTACCGCCGCCATCTTAGGCTGAGAGATTAAAACTTCAGACACAAAATGGACGACACTGAACCGACTGAGAATAACAATGACGCCATAAAGACATTTATGACTGATACTGGTCCTGATTTGATTAAAGTTTGATGATAGAACTAACGTGCATTGGGTGTACTCGTTGTTCGTTCTCTGTTTAGTTATTATTATACGCGCCGTGTGCCTCTAAATGTGCTTTTCGCCCAACCAGTTCTGCACCACACCGCTGCACCACAGCCAGGCTGGAAAGTCCCGACGCGTTTTTCTCTTTCGCTTTCTGTCTTCACCAGGTTGTGTAATCACTGGCTGCCAAACTCAGCCAAACCACAGGCACGCCCGGTCTTGTGACTGATACTGTGATGCTTTAGACTTTGACTTTTAGGTAATTTTATTTATCTGTGAAGTTTGTAGCGGGAAAATTCTGGATCTTGTTCATTTAGGAACAGAGGTTTAGATAATGGCAAAAAAGACGACAAGCTGATCTGATGAATCAGCACATGGCAAACAGGACCCCTACTGGGGATGTTTCTAAACTGCTTAACTGTCGCACTCCTTATTTTTAAACTTCAAAACATGATTTCTATGTCAAAAGCAAGCAAATATGATGACTGACTGGTCAAATTAACTCTATTAAGGAGCAGCTTGATGTAGCCATTAAACAACAGTGAACCATTTATTTACTTATTTACTTTAAATCCAGACAATAACTTGAACCCTTATGGAAAAAGCCACTACAGGAGCCAATATTGTGCTTCTGTGCTCTTTTGTGTCTCTTTTGTGTCTTCTCAAACCCCCAGTCAGTCGTGGCAGATGGCTGTTCACACTGAGCCTGGTTCTGCTGGAGGTTTCTTCCTGTCAAAGGGGAGTTTTCCTCTCTACTGTCGCTATATGCATGCTTGGTATGCTTTCAACACGAAGGTGCGTTCACATTTCTGCACCAAAGTCGCCACTTTTGCGTCCTGTCGCTCACCTGAAAAATCGTTGGTCGTTCACACAGCAGGTGACAAGCCAGAAATACAGCAGTTTAATGGCGTTATCTAGTCCCGTTTTCACTTCCCTGCCACTCCAGTCTACTCCCTTGCTTTTGGTCCTTTCTGGACTTATATCAGTAGCAATAATTGGTAATTGAGTCATAAAACTCAAGCTGACCGCCGAGCGCTTTTATCAGCTTTGCTTCCATGTTGAATGAGAGCAGCTTCATCTCCGCTGCATTCCATCACATCATGTCACAGCACATCTAGTTCCTGATTGGTTGATCCGGCATGACAAGACATAAAAGTTGAGCTTCTTCAACTCCAACAACCCTCGCAGGTTTTGTGTCACTCTGGCTTCGCTTTGATAGTCAAAAATCGAGCATTCGCTTCATTTGCTAATGTGGCCTCGCTTAGCTTGCGTAGCATCACGTAGCTCCCTACGCACACATGTGCATGGGGATATCATGTAAATCTGTTGCTTGGCCTGACACGTTTGCGCTCAATGTGTCATGATATTTGTCTTTATTGTCATGATTTGGGTTTTGTTTTTGTTTTGGACAGTTTTAGACTTATCTCTTTCACTCGATGCTCCACTCCTCCTTGCCACCAATCATCTTAATTAGTTCCACCTGCTGCCGCCACTAATCAGCCTCACCTGGATCACCTGTCACCTGCTTCATTCAAGCTCCCAGTGTCAGAATATCTTGTCTTGTCTTGCTGCATGCATCTTGGTTCCCAATGCATTCTCGTTACCAGTTTCATCCTTTGGACCTGTCCTCGCCCTGCCCCGCTAGTTTTTTTTTATAAATAGAGCTTGTTAGCACCGCCTGGTAAAAGTTCTCCTGGGATTTTTGTGTCTTGCTTTGCCTGCTCTGGGAACACGTCAGTAGCTTCTAGTCTGGTGTGGTTCTGCCTGCAACATCGCTTGCATCGCATGTGCAAGTCACCTCTGCCTGCATCTCCTGGTCAGTTCTGGTTCTGTCTGTATAACCTGATCATGTCTGATTCTGTCTGCAACAACTGGTCAGGTCTGGTTCTGCCTGCAACATCGCCTGGTTTGTATGATCAGTTGACCTCCGCCTGCATCGTCTTTTCAAATCCTTCTGTCTGGATCACCTGGTCAGCCGTCACAGCTATATTCAGTCATCATCTCTATCTCGTCATGTACCTGTTTGGCCCACCAAAGACCTATTCTAAATAAACCTTTATTACGTTTCACTGTGTCTGGCTTAAATACCGGGTTCTTCTCGTATCAGTTCATAACAATTAGCTACTAAATTAGGTAAATGATGGGGCCCAGTTGGTAGTACTGTTACCCTGCAGAAAGAAGGTCTTGGGTTTGTACCCTGGTCTGGGGTCTTTCAGCATGGATTATGCATGTTCTCCCTGCAGGCCAGCTGACAGCATTGCTAGGGCCCGGGGACAACACAGTCTTTTTGGGCCCCACCTCTACACCTGCCGCCAACACACACATGCAAGTGCTGACAGTTCACTTGCCATCTCTGAGAAAGGCTTCCTTTTTGCCATTAAACTCAGAATCAGTATCTTCTGTTGGCCATAACGCGGGATCATTGTAATCGACGGCGTGATCCGTCTCTGAGCCACTATGCTCAGACTCTCCGATCAGGCAGCACCTTTCATGTCATCTTCTCTTTTTCTCTCCTCTTTTCATTTCTGTGCACCAGACATCTAAAAACCTGACATTCTTAGTTTGCAGCGGAACGAACTTTTAAAGTTGCAGCCAGCTGTTGTCCTAATGGTGAAACCATTTTATGTTTGGGTGGGAGGAGTTCTAATGGTCCCTTATTTAAAGAAAACATTTACATATACCTTATGCAGATATATATGTATATATTTAGTTACTCTAATATTAAATATTGTTCACAGAAATATTTTCTTTGTGCATGCTCTGGGTACTCCGGCTTCCTGCCACAGCCCAAAAATGATTAATCTGTCTCTCTAAATTGCCCTTAGATGTGAGTGCATGCTTGTCTGTCTTGTGTTAGCCTCTCTCAGATTCTTCTAACCTAAAAAAACCTAGTCTTACACAAATCAACACTTTATGAAAACGTAACACTCACAGATAGATGTTTCTAGGGAGTTAAGAAACAGTAGTGTGGGCATAGCTAATAAAAAAGTTAGCTTCACAAACTCATATTCCGCTAACAAAAATACTAGCCTCTCTACCGATAAATAGATGGTAAATAAGGAAGTTTAAGGGAGCTAATGCTAACCGATAACCAACAGCTGTCAGTCTGCGTGTATGTGTGTGTGTGTGATGCACGCACACATATAATGCATGATAAATGTCCACAACGCTGCATGTTTGAGGGGATAGCTGTTTTAGTTCAGGATAAATTGTCGATTTTAAAGGTTAAGGTTGTGGCAAGCTACATCGTTTTTGCATAAAAGGGACAGAGCCCTAAAAACAGCTCATTCTTAGAGGAGCTTAAAATAAATCAAACTGGGAAGCTGAAATTTCATTATCTGAGAAAAGATTTCATGAACGTGTTTTGTATAGCCCATAGTCCTATCCTAAATGTTTAAAATGAAGCATAATATGTCACCTTTGACTTAGGTCGTCTATTTCTATGCCTGTGTCGCCCTGTAATATTCTGTAAGCCTTGCACTTTCCCAGGTACTAATTTGCTTCCACTTTACATGTGCATTTCTGTACAAGAAGCAAAAGCACTGTTGCCTTGTAGCAGCCTGTCCTAGGGTCAATTCCCAGTATGGGGTCTTTACATGATCTCCCTGTGCATCCGTTGGTTCTCTCCAGGTACTCAGGCTTCGTCCCACAGTCCAAAAACACTGAAAACAGAGACATTTAGGTTAAATAGTCACAAATTGCACATATTTCCCTCTGTGATTAATAAAGTATTTATTATTCTGATTCTGATTCTGATATGTGTGACTGTGTGTTGGTCACTGTGTTGCCCTGTGATGGACTAGCAACCTCTCCAGGGTACACTCTGTCTCTCGCCCAATTACCCCTGAAGGCCCCACTGGGACCCTGCATGATAAACAGGAGTAAACAATAGATGGATTTTCATATGTTGCTTTTTGAGATATTTTAGTCTACTTCATGTTGTCAGAGAGGTTATATTTAAGTGATTTCTGGATTGTACACGTTTGGCAGTAATCAGGGTGGGTGCAGTAAAACAGAAGTTAGATATTTTAAATAATGTTGTTAATTACAGTTAGTTTAACAAAAAGAGGATCACAGGGGGATTTGATATGTTTCCCCTGTTTGTAATTGAAGGGAGGAAGAGAGACTGTGTTTCCTCATACATGTTGTGCATAAGCTACAGGGAAAGAGTTTGGTGTGGCAGAATGGCTCATAATGCCACAGCTGTCTCTAAACATCGGGTTTATATTGTCTTTTCAGTTCCTTATAAATACATCAGTTTAATAGAACAAGCGTCAGCGAGGATCTCTGAATCCTGCTGAGTAATCTTCAGACTGGAAGAAGCCTGACTGTCACTTGTTAAATTGGCTTCTGTGTTACATGATACTTGCTTCTTTGTGTCTGCCTAAATCGAAAGTAATAAAAGAACCGATGCGGCGCCAGGCACAACAAAAATGACACCAAAGTAGCACGATTTCTACACCTCAGCTACTTTTGTTTGACTAATGATTTAAACATTAGGTTTGCAGGACTAAAGAGACGTGTGGAAAAGGGCCAACTAAAGTCCAAACAGATAATCTTGGACTGATTCTGGTAAACCACGTGATAATACTTTGCCTGTGGTAAAATCAAACCATATTAGCCGTTTTTTATATGACTTAAATGAGAGGTAAACTCCCACAGCCTCTTTGTGAATCCCCCAAAGTTCCCTGGGGAGTGTGAGAACAATGAAATTTACAGTAGCGCAACTCAATAAATTTACTTTTGGTCTAAGATTTCCTTATTTGGTACGATAAAAAAAAAAAAACAGCCAATCAAATAGTTGAGTCATGGTGGGGCGTCCCTGTCAGCGAACAAAGCTCGTCTGATAAAGAACAACACTGTGGCAAAACAGAAAGTAATCTCTGCCTGATAGATGGAGTCACAGCGCCAGCCCTGGCTGTTCCTGTTTTTTTGTTTTTTTACCACAACCATGTGATTTCTTAGAAACCATAAGCTAGGCAGACTGGTGAAAGTTAGGGGATTCTCAAGGGGATCAGGGTGAGCATAAAATGTTGCTCTTGACTGACATCTAGTGAGAATCAAAGATATTAGGTTATGGGTTTCCTCTAGAAGTGGGTTCTGGTTGTGCTGATATTCAGCAGTATTTTCAAACCTTTTTTAAAATCACAAGGTTGGTGTAGGAAGGTGAGGTATCCACAGGAAACCAGATTCACATAAATACACAGAAGTGAGAGCAACATGTGATGCCACAAGGCCGCATGTGAGCCAACACAAACCCACTGAAACCAAGGGCTAATCAGGGCACACAGTACAACACAGTTGATCAGACACTTTTTTTATATATATAGTTCACCTCATCTCCATGCAAATTAATGGTGCTACACAAATAAATCTGCCTTGCCTTTGAGCTTGCAAGCTCTCTGAACTCTCAGTCAAAGTGTAATTTCTGCTTATGTAACCTGAAAAATTAACCTTATTCAGGTCTGAATATTTAACCAAAAGGTTTAATACATAAAGTTTTTTCCACTCACTATGCCGACTGAAAACAGGTCGGGTGAGGACACTGAAGCTGTCTCACTGCCAAACCACCACACTGCTCTATAAATAGCTCAGAGGCTCAGTAATGCCTGTGTAATGAAGATTGGGTGAAGGAATGACGGTTAAAACAACAGAAAGCAAAACACAACGAAGACCAACAGCAATCCAAGCGGTTATGTTTGTCTTTTCCACCATGAATCCGGGTATCCACGTGATTTCCTGTAAATGCTCAATGCTGCAAATCAGCAGGTTCTTTTCTCTCAGCAAAAGATCTGGAGGATAGATCTCGAGTGCCCCCAAGTGGGATCAAATGATAACTGAAAAGATGTAATGAGACAGAATGTGACAGAATCTTGTTTTTAATGCAGTTTTTGACGATTAGTTTGTAAAACTCTTGTTGAATAAACTGATTGGCATTGTTCACATTAACTGCTGTTTTGAGATTCTGGCAGCTGTAGCTCATAAATCTCAAATCAAACACAATGAGAAAGGCCCATGACTTTTGGAGTATGTTAGAGCAACGTAATTTGACATTTGAAAATCTAAAGACATTTCTGTAGAGATGTGTTTTTGAAAGTGTAGGTTTTGTCAACATAGTCTGGTTTCCTGCTGCTGTTGCAAAAATATACATTTTAGGTTTACTGAATCCATCCAAGGTGTATGTCGCCACTAATTTCTTGCTTGCCTGGACATTTTCCTGCCCCAATAAGGTAAATAGAAAAGACTAATGGAAAAAAAACACATTTACCCCAAAGATCCCATTAAAATGCTCCTTTTTTGTGCGTCTCTTTATGCAAACTTTTCAATACCTTTAATCTTATATGGTGTGTACACTCACATTACACTTTGTTTGTTATGTCTGTTAAATTTCTTTTTCAGTGAATAAAGGGAATCATTAATCAGATGGCAGCAACTCAGCATTAAGGCATCAAGATAAAAGACAGTTTAACCTTATGGTAGCTCAGAAGGTCCCTCATTACAACCAGGGAAAATACCAAACTGGAAAAATTTTGTCTGGTTCGATAAAACTTAATTTCTGTTGCAATATTTAAATTATGGTACAAAGTGGAACAAGTGGAATTCACTGATCTGATGGCCGAAGTGTGGGAGATATTTTCTCTGAATGCTTTGGGCCCTTTGGTCCCAATGGAGCATTATTATAACCCGTTTCTATGGGCTCTACTGACAGTATTCATTGGACCCATATTCTAATGGCTGTTTCCAGCAGGATACTTTACCATGTCACAAAGTTCACATCTCAGACAAGTTCCCTGAACATGACAACGAGTTCACTGTGTTCAAATGGCCTCCACAGTCTGCAGATCTCCAATCTAATAGAGCACCTTTGGTTGTGATGGAACAGGAGATTTGCATTAAACAAATCAGGAGCAGCAGCAGCAGCTTGATGTTATCATGTCACTATGGATCAAACTTTTTAATAAGACATGTTTCCAAGTCTATGGAATGAAGGAGTGAGGGAGTTTCTGAAGGCAACAGGTGGTCTAACCTATTAATAAGATGTTTTCAATAGAATGACTGATGAGTGATAACTGTCTTCAGTTGTTTGGATGCAAAGCTAAATTGTTAGCTATAGATTCATTTTAATTCAATTCAAAAATACTTTATTAATCCCAAAGGGAAATTAAATGCTTGTGTAACTCATGTTGCAGGGGTTTCTTCGTGGAGTTGTTGTAGATACTGATAGCTGCAGGCAGGAAAGCTCTACTGTAGCGGTCTGTCTTACAGCGAATCTGGAGAAGCCTCTACCTGAAGACACATTGTTGTTGTCCAACAGTACAACGAAGAGGATGCTCAGGGTGGTCTATAATGTTCTTCATTTTATTAGTTCTTTACACAATCGTCTCCAGAGGTTCTAAAGGAGTCTCCAGAACAGAGCCTGCCTTCTTTATCTCAAAGCGGTCCGTCAGCTATCTGTACTCAGCTTCCTGTTCCTATCTGATCTGTTCAGCGACTGCAGAATCATCTAAGTATTTCTGCAGATGACAGGAGTCTGACTCATGTTGGAAGTCTCATGTGTAAAGAGTGAAAATGACTGATACAGTACAGTCCCCCGTGATGCTCCTGTGCTGCTGACCACCCGGTTAGACACACAACCCTTCAGTCACAAACTGTGGTCTGTTTGTCTGGTAGCCTCTGATCCAGCCAAATGTTGAGTCCTCTGAAGATCCTGACAAAGCAAATCAGGTTGAATTGTGTTAAATACTCTGGAGAAATCAAAGAACATGATCCTCACAATACTGCTTGCCTTGTCTAAATGACAGTGGGTTTGTTGAAACCGGTGCATGATGGCGTCCTCAACACCAGCTCCATGGCAATAAGCAAACTGCAGGGGGTCGTGATAGCTGAGAAATGCAGACTGCCAGAGCTAATCAACATTTTATTCAACTGGAATTAACTTATTATTTTATTTTTAACAAAACAAATTCATGCTTTTCCAATATTTTAGTGGTCTAGCTCAGTCTTAAAGCCTGGGTGAGTTGCAAACAACGTCCCACTAGGAGACCCCAGGTTTTACACAGAACTAGCTGGAGGAACAATACATCTGTTCTGACCTGGGAACTTGAGGTGAAGACTTAACTTAAAACAGCTTTGTGACTAAAAGTGCAGGAAAAAGCCATTTCTTTTTCAGAAAAGGAGCACGGACAGGATGATGCTCTGCAGCAAGTAAAGCAATCGACAACAGAACAAATACAAAGTTGTTTTTGATGATAAATCCTTTTTTTCCTAGGTATCAAACAAAATGTGAGAGCAATAATAAGTCTTGTGTTGAGCCAAAAATAAAGCATTCTTTTTTTTAGATATCACCAGAGGCCTTTAGTAAAACATACCAGACAGGAAATGGGAAGAAAAAGAAAGGAGGAAGACATGCAGCACAGAACTAAATGTCAGGAATTGAACCCAGGGTGGCTGCATTAAGGACTCTTTGAATATGTGGTACCTGCTGTACCGCTACGCCATGCAACACCTCAAAATTAAGCATTCTCCTCAGTAACGCTGCCAGGAATAGAGTGGGTTCAAACATCTTTCAAACATAACTTTCCAGCAATCTGTGCACAATCTAGCCAGCATGATGTGTTAGGAACCACTACGTTCCTCCCTAGCTACTTTACTCTGGTTACTAAATGTTCTAATAATAATTTTAAACTACTATAACTATTGTGCACCCATGGACTGAGAACATTTTTGATTGTTGTATTTAAGTCACTCAGTCCAAACATCTCCATGTGAGTGTGTCTTATGTGGCAGCCATCTTGTATTGTATATAAAGAGGCGTCCACCTCAAATGTAGCTCTTTTATAGGATGTTAGTTGGCAAAAGCAAAATGCAATGTGATAATTTATTACACTGAGTGGGTGTCTCACCAGATATAACTGGATTACTTTGAGTTTGAGGACTCCAACGCTGACTCCATCAATCAATCAATCAATCAATCAAAATTACAGTTCCAGTACAACCGTTATCTGAGCACTGTTATGTAAAAATCAGTTAGGTTTATTAAAGAATCTTAAAGAAGACACATCATGCTTTTCAGTTTTTCCTTTTGCCATTGAAATCATTCAGTTTTTGGTCTATAGAAAGTTGAACTGCACGGCTCTGGTCTGAATTTCTCGTTATCGTTGCCCCACCACCCCTCTATTACTCCTGTTCAGAGGTGCGTCTGGGATCAACTTGTTTCGGTGCTGTCTCTTTAAATCTAATCACCCTCCCCCCTACAGGGCACGGAGAGTTCCACTCCACCCTGTTCAGACCTTTTTGCAGGATAAAGGGGGAGGTGTAATGAGCAATCTGTGACTTTTAAACTAGTAGTGTCATCCTTCAGCTTGAATAACAAAATCACTCAAAGAAATATAAATGGTGGTTTCGTGGGACACCTTCAGTGTTTCCCCTAGAAATTTTGTTGGGAGTCGCAAAGATTTTCCTCCCACTTAACTTTATATAGGGCTTGGGATCCGCGTTGCATTGTGGGACGTGGCGGCCATGTTGATGGCAACGCAAACGTTAAAATACCTCTGACATAACGTTGTTGAACGAAGAGAGACGTAGAAGTGGAGTTGAGAAGAATAGATAGAAAAAAGATGTTAAAATCCCGAAAAGGATCTGAAATTTACCGGGACACATTAAATAGCCAGGGACCGGTATGTTGACAAAATCAGCATTATTAATAATTTGGATCCATATGAAGTTCCAAACAATGAGTGGGGCACCGACGGCGATTTTTTTGCATATCAGACGTCTTCGGCTACCTAGTTTGTGGTGTGAGCGCTTATACTTCATAAAAGTTCCAAAGCTACAAGTCCTTGGAGTCTCATGTGCAGTTTACGAATGGATGGGTTCAGGAGCTGCAGATCATAAAGCCAGCAAACAGTGGGAACACAGCAATTCGTACAAAGGTAGCTGTGCTCAGAGACGGGCTCTAGCACATGCCTAACCGTTAGTGCTAACAACCACTCACGCATGTAATGTACTTTTAACTAGCTGCTATGTGTTTCAAAGGTGTAGTTAGTAACATTAACTGCCAACCCTCCCTAAATCCTCCCGGGTTTCTCACGTATTTGAGCCTTTTCCCGCTGGCCGTTTTAGTATTTATGTGCATGTATGTAGTGGTGCTGGCTGAAGGAAAGAAACAATGTAGGCTATAAAATAAAAACCGTGCATCTTTAACTTACCAAAATGAAAATGCAGGGAACACACTCTCATTGACATCGGGATACTGTGGAAAGTTATGATCGGTAGTCTTAAGAGCCGCGATCCAAGCAAGCCGACGACTCCGTGGTTGCGCCTCCAGGCAGGAAAGGCGGTGGAAAGTTAAACCTATTTCTATGTTTTTCCCATGGCGATCATGTGTTGCGCTGGTACAGCCCACAACACAGCAACGGTTTACCATGGTGAAATCAAGTTAAGGTCAAATTAATCAAATTAAAACACGGCTGAGAGAGGGAGTACAGTACGCGGTAGTCATAGCCAGTAGTCTGAAGTACAGCTTTATATGAGCATCCAGCTTCTGTCTCATCGCTGCCACAACGTCTCGTCTCTCTTCATTGCTTCCTGTGGTCCAGTGTGATGTGCCCTGTATTTAACGGATCCTGAGTGCTCAGCCAGCTGGACTCTTCTGCTAAGGTTGCCTCTGTCTGCCAGCCGCAGTTCTGCCCGTTTCTCCGTGAGCTCCAGCCATTTTCTCTGCCCGTTCTGGTGGTTATACATCGCCTGTTCTGGGTATGCAGAGTAAGGCTGGGTGGAGGAATGATAACTGGCCACAGTACCTTTTAGACCCTGAAACAGGTTATTTTCAAACCTACTTACTTTATTTACTTTTGTACAAATCAGCTGTTGAATTTGTTATATTGTACCGTTTTCCAGTGCTTTGGTTTCTTTCCAGACAGAGAAAACTCTGGATGAACCAGAACCTGTTACTACAGACCAGGCTAGAACGTTCAGTCTGTTACCTGGTGAGATGTGTCTATGGAGAGATTACAAAGTTTAAATACAGGAAGCAGATACATTAAGATAGTCAAAAACATGGAGAACATAATCATATTACGTTGTTACTATTTCATGCAGAATCATATGAGTAGCAAACTTCAGGGCCAGCCTGAGCCAAAGCGAACTAAGAGGCTGCTTGGGGCCCCCTGGCCACCAATCTTTTTTTTTTTTTTACAATTAAATAACTTAAACAAGTGATATAAATGAATGAATGATGATGAAATATTTTATTTTATTTGTTTTGTGACTGTTTGTATTCCGAAGTTTTAATAAAATAGTTTACTTTTATTTTTTGTATTTATACATGACCTCACTGTTTTCGTTTATAATATTCGCTATAACATTATAGTGTGACATTTGTGTCAATAACCTTCTAGCATATGTGATTCTGCATGGTGGGAGGCCCCCCCCCCCCAAATCAAATTCTGCTTAGGGCCCCCATCAAGGCCCCCAAACTTGATGATTTTCAGAAGATGCCTTGAAAGTTCAGTGAGGCTGTATGCTACAAGAAAAAGACACGTGGCCATTGTTAGTTGGTTTCTTTACCCCAACCCACAATGGTATGCAAAGCCGGCTACAGGAAGATGTTTGGCTCATAATCTGCAGCATACACTTGGTTTGCAAACTGCTGGATTACATTCACACCGTAGAAGAACAGCTCTAGAATTTGTTTGGAACCTTACCGAGCAGAGCTGGCTGGTCCATTAGGCAGTATCTGCAAATGCTAAGGGAACTGTGCCCTCCAGAAGAGGGCGCCACAAAATTGACATAAATGTGACTATACTCCTAAACCAGAGGGTCTGTTTTTTAAAAAAAATGCATACTTATACTTTATAAGGCATTTCACAACTTGCATAATTCCTAAACTGCTAATCCTGTTATCCTGGAGGATGATGTAGATGTGAAAATATGAGAGGAAATTATTCTAGACCTGAGTAAATGAGATCTAAATGCCCAAAATATAGATTCCACCTAAGTAAACCCAGATGTTTACATACAAAACTTATTACTTTTGCTGTAAAGAAGGAAATAAACTATTAGAATTATTTTTGCTATTCTCTATATGTTTTTATTTCACATATTCATTGTATTTATCATGTATTTACTCATTACTATTAAAAAGGTTTTTATGTTTGAGTTTGTTCAGATATTAAAGTGTCTTTCAGATGACTAATCTTTCTCTCCTATGTGACAGAGGAAGGTTTTGTGAGGAGAAAAAGTCTCATGATATAAAGTTGTTTTGCAGCACTATCTGCAACTGTGAGGAATTGCACCTCACCATCCGTGGCAACTCCTTTCCATGAGAACTGAATGCTCAATTATTCTGTGTAACTGAACTGGTGTTGAAGGTCATCACTGCAGTTTGCTTCCCTGGTAAAATAAAAAGTAAGGGGAGGCACGGATGCACTTCAGAGCGAGCAGGAGAATTTTAATCGAACGTTTCTCCCTGCGCACTCCTTGCAAGATTTAAAACTGACTTTTCTGTTATTTCTCTTCCTTGTGTTGTTAAATTAATGTTTTAGGTATTTGAACCTGACAAAAACGCTTTTATGTAACTACATCTTGGGTAAATCTGTAGGAAGGGAAATGTTGTATGATGATGTCAGAGATACATTTTTGGGAGAAAATCTAGAAAAGTAATGCGTAGCAGTAGAGGTGAAGTTGATTAGTTACAGGTTTTCACTCTAGCTGATGTGGTAATACATAAACAGTACCACTAGATGTCTGTAAAATGCCTTTTTTGTACATAGTTTTGTATTTAGCATATATAGGTATTTTATACAGCTTTTGTATATAGAACAGCAAACAGGCTTAAATCTAGCAACCAAAATTTCGCTCAGTTCTTTCTGAAAAAGTTTCTGCACCTATCCAGGAGTCTTTGTCATTTCTGGTGGCTCACAGTGGAGCTTTCCCGGAAACCTGAGAATTTGCACAGGCACTTTGTTTATAGAAATTTAACTTTTGTATATCATTATTGCATAGTCCAAATGGAGCTTCTGTATAGAGTTATTGTGTGCAAAAGATGCAACTTGAGTCAGCTATTCCATAAATTAAAAATGCCAGGTCTTTCACAATGTTTTAAAAAGCATAAAATTAAAGAAGTATATTAAAATTGTTTCAAAAGATGAGACATTTTAAAGGCTTTTTTTATTCTTGCTGTCCATATATTGAGAAAATATAATGCTTCATATACAAAAGTCATTTTGTGAAAATTGGTTATGATTAGATTACTTGTATTTATGATGGTTTGGACATTGTCAGTAATTGGTAAATGGCATAGAAAGAAAACATACGTCAATATGTGTAACCTAAAAAGTTGTTCTTCTAGCATAAGGAAAGGTTGAAGATAATGTGATCAGAAACAAATTAGGAAAGTTTGCTCCACACACGTTTTATAAAGCACCAGGATAAATGAACCATTAATTGACTTAAACTAGTACAACTCAACTAATCTGACTCACCATGGATCAGTTCATGTGTGCCTGAAAATAGGAACAGTAAAAATTCAATTCAATTCAATTTTATTTTATTTATATATCGCACCATTCATAAATATGTCACCTCCGTTGCAACAGAAGAAAGTCAACTCATCATATTATACAGATTGGTCAAACAATGTTCCTATATAAGGAAACCAGTTGATTGCATCAAAGTCCCGACAAGCAGCATTCACTCCTGGGGAAGCGTAGAGCCACAGGAAGAGTCGTCTGCATTGTACATGGCTTTGCTGCAATCCCTCATACTGAGCAAGCATGAAGCAACAGTGGAAAGAAAAACCACCCATTAACGGGAAGGAAAAACCTCCAGCAGAACCGGGCTCAGTATGAACGGTCATTTGCTTCGACCCACTGGGGCTTAGAGAAGACAGAGCAGAGACACAGAAAGCACAGAAGCTCACATTGACCCAGTAATCTGTTCTACATTAGATGGTAATAGCAGGTGATCTATCTTCCTTGGATGATGTTACAGCTAACAGAATGCCAGACCAGGTGTACCTACTATGAAGAGAAAAGAGAGAGAACAAAAAGTTAAAAGCTGAAATGACAACAGTCATTTCGATGTAATACAATGCAAAACTGGAGAACAGTAGAAATCAGTAGTATGAGTAAAATAGGCCCTGATGTCCTCCAGCAGCCTAAGCCTATAGCAGCATAACTATAGAGGTAGCTCAGGGTAACATGAGCCACTCTAACTAGAAGCTTTGTCAAAAAGGAAAGTTTTAAGATTAGATTTAAAAGTAGACAGGGTGTCTGCCTCACGGACCAAAACTGGGAGTTGGTTCCACAGGAGAGGAGCCTGATAGCTAAAGGAAAATAAAATTATATAACTGTATGCGATCATTTATTTACTTACCATGCGCAACAGAACGCAGATTTTCAAAGTATGATTGATGTTCTGTCGTTTGTGTCAGACGCCACAAGGTGGCGGTATAACACAACTTCTGTTAACAGACTGAACCGTATTGAACCAATGTGGTCAATAGATGGGACCACGAATTACTCATTTATCTTGGTGCAACGCTCAGTTCTTGCCTAGTCATAAAAGGTAAATGTTTTCCTTCACATTGTCATTAATCAAAATCAGACAAAATACAATTTCTCAGGGACTTTCAGGATCAGGAGTAGAGACCAGCCACGATAGCCATCCCAATAATAATTTTATTCCAGAATATAGTTAAAAACATATATTTTACCCCATGAAGAAGTGGCTTCTTGTACTAAACCAATCGGCAGCTAGTTCTTTAAAGTAGAGGCAGTAGTAAAGCCAAAGACGTTTGATTCTGTGATTTTCATCTCTCACCGTCTGATTAAGTGCCGATCCAGACTTTCAGATCAAGTTAAACACCAGAAGATCAAAAGTTAACCTAAAGCTAAAAGATGATCATATATGTTCTGGAAATTAATCATGAGCTGTCAAAAACAGGTCATAGTACAGCTCTAGGTGTGCTAAATATTAGAAAACTCAATCATTAGACTAAATGGAGGATGATCATCAAATCCAAAGGTTACATTAGTGTTAGACTTGAAGACACAAAGCTCAGCTGGGCAGATTTTTATGTGAAATGACGGAGAATTTACATGATAAACATTACTGAGTGATAAAGAAAAATGAAAGCAAATGAAATGTAACAGAAAGTGAATAAACCGCATTTAAGTTTCATTTTCTGGACACTGTCGACCACTTAGCATATTTTACACTTGAAACAACGTTGACCCATATCTATACACATTCAGTAAGTTTTCTTTCCAATTTTAAATTGTCCAGGTTTTATCAGGTTATAACCTCAGACTTAATTGATTTTTTAATCTACATTTTAGTCGATAAAACTAAGCAAGGTTGGATAATTCAATTCAGCAGTTAAAGGAAAATGTTACGTTAATTTCAAACATTTTTAAAACATACAGTTTTGAAAATCTGACTTTACTTTTGTATCACTAGAAAATTTTTGGGCTATAATCTTTGTTGCAAGTCTTTTTGGGCACGTTTCTGCCAGCTTTGCACAACTACAGATGGAAATGTTTGCCTATTCTTCTTTGTAAAATGCTCAAACTTAGATTGAATGGAGAGCATTTAAACAACAGTCAAGTCTTGCTTCAGATTCTCAATTGGATTTAGATCTGGATCAGGGTCTAACAGATAAATTAGGTTTGATTGAAACCAGGGGTCTGCAACCTGTGGCTCGGTAGCCTCGAGTGGCTCTTTGGACATTCAACAATGGTTCTTATTACCTTTGGCCAAAAATTATACCTGGTGTTGGAAAACATACATATAATAACAAATACAAGTTCTAACAGTTTTTCTCTATTAATGGAACATTTTCATTGATTTTCTACAATATATATATCTATATAGATATAGAGATATATAGAAATAGATATATAATTGTTTTGTTTGCTCCATCAATGTTTGGTCTGACCAGCCTCCCTGTCCGACAAAGGCATGCCAATATTTTTCAATTCTTATTTGCAAAAACTGAAAAGGGTCATGCATAATTCTCCATCCGTTTCACAGCTCTGCTACTTTATGTTGGATTATCACACAAAATCTCAACATTGATGGTATGGTTGTAAATTACAAAATGTGAAAAGTTCAGTGGGTTTTATTATTTTAATAAAAACTTAATAAAATCTGATTATTAAAGGTGAGGTGGTTAAAGATTCATATTTCTAACAAGAAGGTGTCTTCATCCTCCTGAAGCAGCAACCCAGCCCTCCTTCTTTGGATTTTATTTCATTCACTTCAGTGTCAAATGTCTTGCAGGACCTATGAAACCATCTGGTTATCAGAAACTTCCCCATCAGAGGTTAAAAGAGGGTGGAGTAGGATAGACAAAACTGACTTCCACACAGTCTTGTGTGACTGTTATCTGACAACAGATCCTAAATGCAATCCTTGTGATTTACTGTAAGTTTTTACCTTGTTTGTCTATGTCATCCAACTCCAAAAAAAGTAGATGACACCATAGCTAAAGCCGTCTCACAAAAGATTCAGAGACATATGCTAGAAAACAGATTTACTTTTATAGGATTAGAGCGTGTTAATCTTAATCGCATTTCTCGGCAGTGATCATCTTCCTGATTCTATCTGTGCTCAGCTTTTACTGGTCAGCTTTGTGAAGTTCCCACATGGTGTCTAAAGCAAACCCAAAATCATTCTAGTTTTAAATTAACCCAACATAGAAACTCTGGTCTCTGTTTACCTCCCCCCTGATAACCTTCTGAGAGAGAAAGTCTATTCTTATTCAAATGGAAGTTAAACAACTCCCAGTTTCAGTTGCATCTTTTCAGAGCTTGATTAAGTGTCCTCTCTGGGGATCACACCTTCACATGTCAACGTACATTTCTGCATAATCAAGCAGCAGTTGCCCTTATGTGAAAGTAACCTAAAAGTGTTGTAGTGTTATCGATTGTCTATGGAGGAAACAGTTTTTCTTTTGCAATGATCGCCCTGTTCAAAAGCTGCTGTTTGAAGAAAGAAATGGAAAATGCACCTGGTTGTTTTTTTAATTAAAACAGAAATTGAGTGATCTTATATTCTGAATTATTGCATAGCATAAGAGCACCTCAGGTCACTTTTGACATGAGAAGCAGGTCATGTTGCTACTGTAACCAGAGACAATTCTTATAAATGTTCGTGTGTTTGCAAAAAAGAAAGCCTAAAAGCTCAAAATAGTTCAATAAGGAGCATATCTGTGCCGCACTGTTGACTTTAGGTTTAGATGGTGTAGAAGTGTGCATTAACGAGGCAGTTTTCAGACAGAATGACTCTAAAGAAACAACAGAACAAAGTGTTGAATGGGAGACCTCAGACACACACAGTGTCCTCCTGTGTCCACACGCCGCCGCTTACAGCTGCTATCAAAGGAGCTGTTGTTGGCCAGGAAGACTTCAGCAACCTTAATGAAGGAAACTGAAAGCACTGAAGCAGTCCTGTGCGACTTATGCAAACATGACCACACAAATTCACTGTGAAAATATTTACTTTTCTGAAGTCTAACAAAGAACAGCATGACAGAGTCCGTGGCGCTGGCTTCATTACTGAATCCGTTTACTGTGGATTTGTAAACAAATGAGTCAGGACTGAGGCGTTGTGAAGGAGAGAGCTTCCTTGGCAACCGTTTGTGGACCGATTGTCATCATGTGATCTGGCTATGATGCATCCAGACGCTGAGAAAAACAGAGATGGGAGAAGGGACTGGTGGTGTGAGGAAAAGAGCAGGGGGAGAGAGAGAGAGAGAGAGAAGCACTGATGAGTCAGAAGAGGAAGATTCTGATGTAATCCTGCAGCTCCTCCCTTCAGCAGCTCCTCTGCCTGCATGGCTGCTTCTCAGAACCCGACAAACTGCCAGTCACTGTTACGCGTTCTGCAAAACATACAGGAACGTTGTGCAAAACATTCATAATACAAATCATTTATATATATATATAAAAAAACATTATTACTGGTCAGAAGAATCCCAATAATTACAAGTACAGAAAGTGTTTTATGGCTTGCCTGCATATGAGATAAAACTTTAAATGATATAAAGGTAAGCAAAGCTTTTTCAGAATTTCTGTTACTTTAAATAGCCCTTCAATGTAACATTACTGTTGTTTTCTCAGGAACGACTGATATCACTTTTAGTATGAATGCATGAAGTGTTTTCACTTTCAGGTCTCCTCTGTTTCATTTTCAGAATGAGCCCCCTGCAAATCATAAAACAGCCTGGAGCCAACAGACTGTTCTCTGGTCAGTCAACAACGAGGAGACCTTGAATAAACAAAAGTATATTATCTTAAAGATTGACGCTGCTCAGTGACACTCCTGGCCTTGAAAATGGGCACATATTATATGGGATATCAAAACCTAGATATAATAACTACACTTTTCCCCAAAATATATCACAGTAGTTGAACATAGCATTTTTTTCCCTGCATGTTTCTGCTGACTGGAAAAGATTTATAGGAGTTGCTCATGAAGATTGTTGGATTGCATCTAATAGAAAACCTACAGAGAAAGCAAAACCATTTCTACCTAAAAGACCTGAAATAAATCATCAAAATACCTGCAAACATAAACAATAAAAAGGATAAGAAAAGAATAGCTTTAATGCCAATAAAGACTTCTCTGAAGCGTGCAGATAATTTTGACATTCATTTTTCTTGTTAAAAAAGATAAATACCCCCCCCCCCCCCAATTTTAACTTCTTCTATCTTATCTTATGATATTTGTGTCCTTCTCACCTCCCATCAGAAACTAACTTCTTAAATACATTAGATTAACTTAATTTTTAATTTCCTCCCAGGACTATTAATTGTACATCGTCCAACAGTGCAAATGGTCTTTTCACTAGTAATTAATTATTATTTTATTTCAGTAAAAAAAGTTTGAATTCCAAACACATTTCTGAAATAAACAACTTGAGCAAGAGAAATACAATTTAGATGGCAATTTCAATGAGCTGCTTAATGAAGCATTGGAATCTAATTAGGGTCTTTAATTGTATTTATCAAGACTGAAGTCACTTGAGCAGGGACCAACAAACTTTATGAAACTGAGAGCTACTTCATCAGTACTGTGTCATACAAAGGGCTACCTGTGCTGACCTTTGAATTACAAGAGTCCAAGCTCACCTTAACTTTACATGAAATAAACATGTTTTTATTGCTTTTGTCATTTTTAAATCTATGTAAATACAAGTATTATTAAAAAGGAAGAGCAAATGAATAAAATGGCATTTAAATACAGCTCACTGGAAGGTTGTGCTATTTCTTTGAACAGGCTTTGAGGGCACCACAGGTGCCAGCGGGCACCATGTTGGTGACCCCTGCACTAGAGGAACTACATTTCCCTCCAGACCTGGGAACATTTGGGAATACCCCTTACTAGACCTGTTACCTCAATCCTAATCTCTGATGGGTGAGATCAATCTCAGATTTCCTGTTATACCTCGAAAATGTGCATACACAATCTGTAGAACCTGATATGTGTTAATTTGTTGTCATACCTGTTAATCTTTCAGTTTGGTGGTTTTTTACGCTTTTAGTTTCTTGTGTGTTACTGAGTATTTATTAAAGTACGGCATAATTATCTGTTATTTATAGTCAAAACT